>NC_040895.2:16144350-16289350 GCF_900634795.4 Betta splendens
ATAGGATGAGACTATGTTTGGCCACATTGAACTAATGTTGGTACAGATGTGGTGGATGATGTCAGCAGCTGTTGGCTGCAGGCTCGACTTTAAACTGCAGAGGGGCGGTTGCAGTTGTGTGAGTGAAAACAAACCTGAGGAGGAGTCCAGCGAATGATACCTAAAATGCACTGACAGTGGCCTAAAGATTTAAAGGCACGGCTTTGTAGCTGGAAGGTCGAAGGGTCGAATGAGCTGCGACAGTGTGGGCGGCTGAGTTGTCAGCAACCATTGGTGAGCTGCCCGTCGGTAATTAATCTCCCATTGGTGTTCCAGTGGCCAGCAGCTGCGTCCTGCAGGTCTCTGTGAATTCAGCTACAAGCTCGTCTGCTCCTCCTGCTTGTCCTTGTCGACGACGAAGGAAATCTGCTGAGAAGACCCCTGGGATTCTCCCATACCTTTCATGCATTAAACACTGTACTATTTTGCTTTGATGGGCTTCTCAATATACCTCACCTTATTTACTGCCTTATCATTGATCTGGTGCTGCTGAAGGAACAGGGTGTGGCACCTCTCACTAGTATTGAATGGAGAATCTCTTTGCGGCATGTTCCAGTGAATGCGATCGGACCTGTAGCCGGCTGAGATCTATCCAGTAACACACACTTCTGATTACTGTAGTGCTTGTTGCATAGTGTAGTGCTCCCTGGTTAATTGTGGTGCTGGACAGTGAATACCACACATGCTCCCTCTCCCTCTCCCTCCTCCTCTCGCTCCCTGCAGCAGCTGCAGTGTAAGCTAATCTGTACTGTACATGTTCCAGTGTGCAGAATCCCTGGCTTAGAGACCTGATACCAATTCATCTGTCTCTATTTCATCTCGTACACACTCTGTCTCAATAAAACATGCTGACCAGGAAAATCTCGGCTCTGATCTTTGATTGATTTCACCTATTATATCCATTCATTCATGAACAGGGATTTAGATGAAGGGGAAGGTGGATTAGAGATCTTTAGTGCTGCAGGCGACCAAAATCCGTGATTTCTTTGCACTTATATCATCCTATTACCTATTTAGATTTAAACCCAAGGCCCCCAGCCGCTGCACAGCACTAGTTCTGTCCTGTGGAGCGGGATCTGCATGGTTGGCACATGAGCAGTGCTTGTTGCACGCCTACAGCTGGCAGAAAAGGCGGCGCACGTCAGCTGGGGACTGTGGCTCCTTGAAGGTGGAAAAACCTTGTCATGCCACTAGATAAATATTTCTAGTAATCTATGATGATTCGATGCCCCAGTTTGCCGGGGCAGTGCCTGGTAGACGGTGCTTAGTCACAGGCCAGACAGTCCTTCAGGAGTGCACAGATCCATCACGCTGTCCTTCCTGTCTCCTCTGTGTCCTTTTTCCGTACATGACAAACTGCAGCAACTCATAAACCTTGTACAATCTCATCAGTCGGATACGTTTGCTCCGGTCTGTTGAAACCACAGTTCAGCATTTGTCCTGTCGGTGTGCAGTTTCCCAAATTAGCTCGTTCGACTCAGATTCCAGTTTGTCTCCTTATTCTTTCCCATTGTTCAAACATTGTTGCTGTTTTTGTTGGAAGGCTGGAAGTGTGATAAGAGGTGAGTAATATGGTTCCAAGTTAGAACGATTCAAAGGGACAAAGACAATATTGGATTTGTGCCACAGTTTCTGGTGAACCCACTTACACTCTGACTCAACAGATGTGTATTGCTGCGATAAGCCTGCTACTGGAAAGCTGCTTCCTTTCTTTCATTGGGATCACACCCATGTGTGTAAGCTAGCTCACTCTTATTCTGTTGGTCTTTTCTTTAGCTCAGAGCAACAAGTGGATGACACTGCAGGCAGGCGAGAGACAGGTATCAGTCTTATCATGTAGCCCTCAGTAATGAAGTGCATAGATGTCTGTTCCCTAAAGCTTGTTCTCACAAGAGAGCATGCAACAGACACGTAGAGGAAGCTAGAAATGATTGGATCCGCTGTGGCACATTGTCACATCAGAGTCTCATGATGTGGCTCTGACAGCGTTTTTCTGTCACTGCTGTTACCTCAAGCGGATCTAGAGATCGCACAAGTGCACAACGCCCTGTAGACAAAGTGTGTCCCCATGAACTGTGTGTGTGCTGAAAGGATAGATGGCGCTCGTAGCTGTGTGGAGTTTTCTGTCTTTAACTGCCTTAAAGTTCCCCAGTTCACCTCAGTTTTAAGCGTCACCTGACATGTTTCTGGATGTACAGTATTTGCAGGTAGTAACACGTGTGCGTGCACAAATATCCTGCAGCACATGACACAAAATTCTTCATCTCGGTCCTTATCCTGTGGGACCTGACCCCACAGAGTTCTCCCGCGAACTCCTGAGTGAGAACACAATTCCAGTCGGGAATTCCCTGGCATCTTTCCCTGGAGCCTCGTTTGCGATGGTGCACATTCGGCAGAATGGTTCGATGTGTGTTTGAGTGTGTAAGCCACCGCTGTGTGGTCGCCGTAGAAACTGGCTGCAGGTTTAAGGTGACAGAGCATCATCTGACCTCTGTGTGATGTGTGTGTGGTCTTATATCTGGGTGTCAAACCCCTGTTAGGGTGATGAATGTTGCAGTAGATTCAAACATGGAGGCAGCAGCATCTGTCCACGCAGTGTCTCCATTTCAGGGAGGATACCTGGCATCATGGACTAACATGACTCTCTGCACGTCTCTCTTCAATTAAAGCTAAATGTTTTTGCTCAGTATGCAAGATAACCTCCCTTTAATCTAAAGGTGGCGTCATTCAGAGAAAAGCTTATGTGCTTGTTTAGACCGATCTGTATTAAAACATAGTGTCCTGTCACTGTTTGCTTTTCACCCTTTGATAAAAGTGTGGCTAAGTTTGTCAAGGCTGTATTTTAGGACAGTGTGGCCTGAAGCGTGTATTTACTGTATATTACTGTGGACCTAAGAAAACAAAGGGGGGTGGAAATGCAAGATCTTTAGAGCCGAGGAGGTCCTAGAAGAGAGTCCCCCGGCAAAACATGGCCAATGAGATGGAAAGAGTGAGGCAAATAAATGAACTGTCCCATCTATCAGCAATGGCAAGGCCTACATGTTGGTGGACCCAGCTATCCCATAATGCCCTGGTGGACCCACTGCCTGTATCCGTGGTGACAAGTATCTCCCTAGTGCGTGTGTAAAGATCTATGGCCTCCCACACTGACAGTGAGAAATGTCCTCATGCCTACTTCATATCTCACCGCTCACACGCAGGCAGACGTGCTTTCATCAATCGTTATGAGGACACAGTGTTCACTTACTGGAGTCAGGCCAAACGCTGTCCCCAGTCATGAACCACATCTCCGGCCTGTAATAAATATGAACATCAACATTACCATATCATCTGCCACCTGGTACATACAGTGTCTGCAGGCAGGTCCCTGTCCAGCATCCAGGAGTACGCGCTTTGTGACTTTGATTAATTTAAATGTGAGCATGCACCCACAGAAACGCTCGCTGGCATCACGTGTATAGGACTTGCAGGGCTGCACTCTGTGATAGTCATAGGCCTGTGGCGGATGTAGGCTATCAGCTGATAGCGCTTCTAATGTAGCACACAGTGTCCCATGATGCTGCAGAAGATGAGAGAGCAGGAGAGTGAGTAAGGCCTCAGACCCCCCCCCCCCCCCCTCTCTCTCTCTCTCTGTCTCTGTCTCGCTCTCTTTCTCTGTCTCTGTCTTTCCCTCTCTCTCTCTCTCTCTCTCTCTCTCTCTCTCTCTCTCTCTCTCGCTCTCTCTCTCTCTCTCCTCTCTCTCTCTCTCTCTTCTCTCTGTCTCTCTCTCTCTCTCTCTCTCTCTCTCTCGCTCTCATGCTCATATGTCCTCCTCTACCACACTTTCACCCTCATTTAACTTTCTCTCAGGGACATTTCTTTCATGACTCTCAGCTCTTTTCATATGATCTCTTTAAACTTTGGCTCCTTCTGATTGTATTACGCCATACATGGAAATTTTGAATAATTTTCCTTCTTTAGGAGCCTGTACTCACTTGAAACTGACACAGGCACAATGTTAGAGCTTACACACCTACAGTAAAGACTCTGTGGAGCCTTGGACCACTAGTAGCGCTATAGAGCCTCAAGGACCCTAAGAGTGTAACATCAGCTGCCATTCCATAGTAACAACTACCATGACTGTGTGCATAGGAAACCATGAGGTCAACCTTCCTGCAGAATGACTGAGCAGCCTTTTGTTCATAGCCATTGTTTTGGCATCTAACCTGTTCTGTTTCATTGCAGTGTATGCACTAACCTTCTGTGTATGGGTTAATATGTGTGGGCCCCTCTTTTTATATTTCACCCTCTGACCCTCTGTGTGTTTCTGTCAAACATCCATGCGTCATGTGGACACTGTCCCCCTCCATCAGCGTGGGCGACTCCTGGGTGTCTCTGACGTGTTGATATTTTTCTGCTCTGGCTGAGAATTTACATTTAATTTGATTTCGAAAAACAGGCCTGGAGCACTTTGAATTGTTGGCACCACTCTGCGCGCTAGTGGGAGTGAATGACAATCAATACAAACCGCTGCATCAACAAAAGGTAAACCAACCGACATGGTGTTAAAAGAAGAAGTGGTTGAGAACGGAGGCTGGAAAATGGAAAATCACCAATATACGTAGTTAAATTACCTTGGCCTACTGGCCAATCAGGCTAATTAAAACACACACACACACACACACACACACACACACACACACACACACACACACACACACACAGTTGCCCTCCTGTCTGTCACACAAAGAACAAACAGGAGCGGCAGACACTAGCCATGTCCTGCTGTTCAGATGCACATCTGAGTGTGTGTTATGTCTCATGATGCTTGGAGTCAGATCATCATCTGTTTTGGTGGTAGACATCTGTTATTAGTATTATAAAGTAGCATGAAAGGCAGAATCCCCATTACACACTCTTACATTATGCAGTTTCTGTAAATCAAACTTCTCTGAGGTTTTTGTATTTTATAACTTGGGAGACAAGGCATAAATGTACCAGCGGGAACAAATTAGACCCTAATTACACCTTGCTCCTTTTGGGTTTTCTTTAAATGAAGCTGGTAAACGTTCAATCTTAGAGGCGTTATCCACTGACAGCTGGAGTCTTTGTTCACTGCAGAGAGCACTGACAGAACCCAGGAATTCCACCTCACTGATCAGACGTGTTGCTGATCAAACACAGACGCAGGACAACCTGGTAGACTTGCATCACGCACAGTGCACTAACACTGCGTTCAGGTCCAGTTTGGAGCCATTCTAATCATAAACACAGTGTCTAGTTGATGCAGTTCTGTGGATGTACAATACATATGCAGTACACAGATTTAGTGAGGCACCAGAGGAGGATGTGACCAAGGAAAGAGGAAACGGAATGAAGGAAAGGTGCAGTGAGCAAATCAAAACGAAGTGGAAAGAACGACAGAGCAGAAAAATCCTATTTCCATTGCTTCACACAGAGGGAGAGGAAGCCGTTAGGATGATGGCAAAGTGACAAACGTCTGCTCATAAACTGAATCCAAGAAGAGATAGATCTGAGGGGAGGGAGGAGTGGCGGAAGGGGGAGAGGGGGAGAGAAAGAGAGGGAGCAGAATATGTAATTAAAGCTGTGATTACTAGGGTCTGAAATCATTTCTCCCACTGCACTGTGTCGGACTTGGCTTCTCTGGAAACTTTAAATGACATCAGTGTCTGTGAGGAGATGCTTTACTGTACAGTGTATTCACAGTTAGTTTCCTTCCTACACACAGTGGCTGGATGGAAGCCCCTGATTCGCACACACCAGCAATAACATGGGAGCAGCCTTTATTACGCGTCTCGCAGTGGAATGGACCCGTTACAGCTCTACCAGCCGTGTGGGTCTTTACGGCTGTGTTACATTCTTTGACTAAAACTGGACACTGGCATGAAATCACAGCATCGATGCCGATCCTCTGGAGACACTTGGAAAACCTAGTAAAATCAAACGTTGTATTTATCCCATCTGCACGGCAGAGGTCTATATTGGTCTATATGCTTTATCCTGCTCCTTCTTCCACTCGTCCTCTCATTCATGCATGCATTCAATCATTCCCGTTGTTGCTGTTGTAAGGTATCAGTACAACTTGTGATTATTTCCTCCGCGAGCCACAGAAAACACAGAAAGACTGGAGTGGTTTGCTTGTCATGTCTACTCACTTACCCCGTCCATGTGTTTTGCAGTGCTAGCATGCTGCTACACTAGTTTCCATAGACCCGCTCTATTTTAAGACTGGTGCTGACATGAAAAGGAAAATAAATGACGAGGGAAAAAACTACACGGGAATAGTGATGTGAAATGATGATGGGAGATGGGGAGATTAAGACCGTGGGGTGCTTTGAATCTGAAAGAGGAATGAATGGAGGAAGTGAATCTGTTTCTAGTGAATAGAACAGGTTTATGCTGTGTTCACCCTTTACTTCCATGCCCCCCTCCCTCTTCCTCCCACTCTCCTTCTTTCCATCCCCCTTTCCTTCTCTCTCTGGGGACTCTCTCACAGGAATGTTTCCATTCCCAAGCATTCAAAAAAAGCCGAAGTTGCAGGGGTCATTGTATGTGTGTGCGCATGTTTGTGTGTATGTTTGTGTGTGTGTATATTTGTGTGTTCATGATACTGTGTGCACATCTGTATGTGTGTACTGTATGTAGGGGTGGGACGCTGCACATCTAAATGCAGGCTGAAAAGATGTGTGTGTGTGTGTGTGTGTGTGTGTGTGTGTGTGTGTGTGTGTGTGTGTGTGTGTGTGTGTGTGTGTGTGTGTGTGTGTGTGTGTGTGTGTGTGTTATCGATCAGGTCGTTCCTCCATCATCGGTTATCGGGGGAGGGCAGCAGTCCCAGCACACTGCTCCACATTACTCAGTGTCTGCACACACATGCCTGCACGAGCTCTGTCCTGTCCTCCTTTTCCTCTCTAATAGTAGATAATGTATTCAGAAGAAACCCAAATGAAAGTGGGCTTTGTGGATCCGCATGATTAGACATTTTTCTACTGCACACCGAGCTGTACAGGTTGTGTTAAACCACCCCCTCCTCGTCCATCAAACTTATTGGATCCTCATCTCCGCACTGACTGAGCTGAGGTCTCACCAGACCCTAATCTGTCATTTTCAACCTTTTATCCAAACTGGAACATGTCAGTCCAAAGGCACTTTTTGTATTTCTGTATCATCAAGCTCCAAGCTGCACACAGTGTCTTTGAACGACATAAACGCATATCTTTTTGTTTCCATGTTCATGTGATGCTGATCACTCAGTCACTTTCAGCCTATGTACTGTAGCATCTTTCCACTCTTTGCTGGTGTCAGTCAAGCTCCCGTTCACCTCTTCAGCTCTCCTGAACATATGAAGTGGATCTAAATTGGAAATCGATGAAGGACTTCACTAACTGTCGGAGGGACACGTGCAGCGTTCTATCGCTAGCGCCAGTGGAGCTGCAGTGGAGCCGACTGGAGCTGAGCTGTGCTTCATACAACATAACAGATGTAATGTATGGAACGGTTTAACAGCATTTACTGTACATACTGAATATTCCAAAGGTTCTTTTAGTGGTGACCTAGCAGCGCATTCATATGGAGGCTGAACTGAAGCTAATGTTTGGAAGACGCCTCATGCACAGCAGGAGGCTCTAATGTTTCTGTGGATTCTAACCACAGGAGGTTTGGGTGTTTGCTGAGCTCCCCAGACTCAGCCTCATGTTAAGCAGGCATGTGCCTGTGGAGACAGCAGAGGGTTCAGTGTAATGTAGGAGCACGACTGTCCTGGGGAATCCTGGAATCCTTTGGAAACGGCAAGAAATAATAAACTGCATACTGTATACTCTGGATACGGCTGGACGTTCTGCTGGAGATAAAGAGGGATCATGTGTCTGCGTGGTCTCTGTGGAAACTACATAAAACCTCCTGTTATATATATTCCACGTATGAGACGGCAGACAGTTGTAATTTAAGAGCCTGCCTAAGGTTCTGTTGTAGACTGTGGTTCTGGTATAGACCATGCTAAGACAGTGGGGGGTTCTACTCTTGAGTGTTTTAATGAGTTCAGGTCCCAGAACACCGGGCCGCTCCGCTCATGTCTTCAGTGACTTAAGAGTGAATGGATTATGAGTTTCCCACATTATAATGCGGAGGCAGAAGGTCCTGCCTGGCGTCTCAGGTGGTTAGAGAATAAATTACAAGTGGCTCCTGTTAAACACAACGTACCTGGGTAACATTAAGCACAGAGCTGTGGTTGTGATGCCGGCCTGGTCTGGTGTCTCAGGGGGTCACATCTTTATCAGCACCGTCTGCCTCTCCACCACTGGTTCCATGTGTGGAGGCCTCAGTCTGGCCTGGTTATGGTCCTACTTCTAGCATCTGAGCTTATGACGAGTGGAAATTAAATTGAGTCGAGATGAAACCTCTTCTCTAAAAATGCCTCCATCTCAGGTCAAGAAAACAGCTGTCCAGTTTATGTTTATTGTTCCAGCAGCGGTGCAGTGTTTTAGAAGTGTCTCGTATCAGAGGCCTCACCGAGCCGTAATGAACTTAAAGCCTGTCCTCTACTGGGAACCAGCGTGGCACGGCATCTGTCATAACACACAAGTGTGTGTGCAGAGACGGGAAGAGGCGGGTTATCAGTAGTGAAGAGCCCTCAGCTGGCTGTCACTACGCTTCTTTAAGAACTTTGTACTGTGTCCGCTGGTTATGAAGGAGCGGCTATTTCACCCCACAGGACACAGCAGATCAAAGTGACTAGATTGGAAACGCACCTTGTCTCATAAAGCGTGTCTAGGTCAGATTCCCTCAGAAACGGGGCGGCCTCCGCGTTCCCTATTCCCACAGGTCATTCCCACATATTCCCAGCAGTGTTCCGGTTAAAACGGGGGCAGCGATCCGGGTCCCACAGGATCCCGGCCTGCTTCCGTTCCCCACTTCCACTGTCCTGGTTCAGCCACGTATTAATAGCCCGTACCTACGGCGACGTGGGTTCGGGTTTGTGAGTGCGTAGCTGTAACAGGTGCAGTGGGAGGCAGAAGACGGTACTTGACCATTCTTTCATAAGGTTTAGTGCATCGCAGAGAAAATGGAATCAGAACTATATCATTGTAGTTAATTGGCCGCATAACGGCCTTAAACAGCGTTTCACAGCCTTTGCTGTACAGTATGTGTGTGTTTTGTGTCTGATGAGTAGCGATCACGCAGGCAGACTCGTTACTGTACGCTCTGCTCAGTGCAGATCACTGCAGCAAACCCATTTTGAGTTGTTGTCTGTCATTCAGTCATTTGTTTTCCC
This sequence comes from Betta splendens, assembly GCF_900634795.4. NCBI lineage: Eukaryota > Metazoa > Chordata > Actinopteri > Anabantiformes > Osphronemidae > Betta > Betta splendens. Next base: position 16,153,658 of record NC_040895.2, read on the forward strand.
TCCTGGTTGCCGTGCTCTCTCTCTGCACCAGTGCAGCATCATCATTGCGTCTCACTACCTGCTGCAGCTGGGTGTCGAGAAGGTCAAGGCTAAGGAAACGGCAAACCATGGGATGCTCTGCTTCCCAGAACCATGTTATAGTCAAATTTGTCCTCGTCTTATTTTTGTTTTATTATCATAATCATTATTATAAATTCATTTTTAAAGCACCGAACTGCTTTTATAGCAATTCATTTGAAACGCTGCAGCTTCTCGTCCCTACTTCTTTATTCTGCCTTCACCTCTCTGATTTCTCCCTCTACATCTACCCTTTCCTCCCCCCTCCCGTTTCTGCAGCACTCTGCCTCCTTTAAAACTCACTAACTTTACAGCTTTTTGTTGAATCAGCACTAGCGGACCTCTATGTGCTTCTACTAATCTCTCTGGCATGTCTGCATTTCTCTAGCACTCTCTCTCTCTCTCTCTCTCTCTCTCTCGCTCTCGCTCTCGCTTTCGCTCTCTCTCGCTCTAATATTGTCTCTATATCAAAGCAACATTAGCGGCGATATTGCAGGTCCCATCACACACACACACACATACTATTTCATCACGTTCAGAAATGACACATAACGTCTCCACAGCCGTAGATGCACACAGACAGTAATAACATACATTTCTGCAGGATATCAAGTCACCCTTGTACCGTGGCAGGTGGAGAGGAGCAGGGGGTTGTGTGTGTGTTACCCACGGTTAATCCCCACAGCAATCGAGTGATTACTCTGCTATTTTCCCTCTCCTCTCTCCGTTCTGTCTCGCTCTACTTACATATCATTCTCATCGGGCTCTCGGGGTACTGTACGTGATGCAGCAGCTCTGTGTTTGTGTTGCAGTGCTGACAAAGAGGCAAGAACGGTTCTTTGCCCATATCTTTGTCCATATGGTGACGAGGGAGGAGATGACAAAGACAAATGCAGGAGATTAAACGACAATAAGTTAGCACTGGCTAGTTCTGATGGGAAACCAAGTGATAGTAATCCCGTAGCAAGCTCATTCTGCTGCGTTACAGACAGGACAGGCCAGTACATGAGCATTAGCCGTGTCTGTCGGGCCCGTCACTAAAACACACCCCTATGAGGTTTGATGATAATATGGGTGTGATAATATGGGTGAGTGTATGGTTCAATCCAACTTAAAGCTAAAGTAAGTACTGAAAAGCCCCTTTGGCTCAGTTTAGGAACAGTAAAGTAAAGCGTGATTAGCACTCTGTGCCCCTGCTGCAGTCACAAGATCCCCTCTCACCTCCACAATCAGCCTGATCCACGCGGCTCTGCAGTGGCAGCGAGGCTGGGCTGAGGGATGCGCTGCCTGCTGAAGCTATCACAGCTCTGATAATGCATCGTAATCTGTCATTGACATGTGTTTGTGTGTGGCGAGGACAGAGCTCAGCTCAGGGAACCAGCTGTTTGTTGTGTCTTGGTCTCGGCCTGGTTCTTGGCGTTCAACAGACCAAGGTTGAAAGCAACTTAAAAAACAATGCCAGAGGTGTCCACTTTCTCTGTGTGCGCGTTTGCTGATGGTTGAATCATTCTTATAGTTCTTGTCAGTTATGATAACACTGTGTGAATCAAATAGTTGCTGAGCTCTGTTGTGACATTGAGGACAGAGGTGTGTGATTTTATATACTGTGAGCCTGCTTTTATATAACAACTGCACATTGTGGCTAACCTGGTCTCTGACCCAAATGTTAATGAACCAGAATTATCCTTTGGAATTTGCAAATTGTGAGGAAGGAAATAATGAGGTGGAAAAGACACCAGGCAGAGATGCAGTGATGCAACAGCCTTGTTTGGGCTGCATAACAATGTGGGATCACTGCAGCTCAGCAGTCAGAGCCAAAAGCTGTGACAGCGCGTCTCCATATTCTCCATGTGCAGCCGTGTGCGTGTGTGTGTACTATACCCATTTTAACCTCACACTTTGAGAAGGGGCTGGCCTGTCACACACACACACACACACACACACACACACACACACACACACACACACACACACACACACACACACACACACACACACACACACACACACAGACATCAGAGCCTGTAGCGCTGCTCCAGCTGTGCTTTAGCTGCCCTCACCATTAATTTGTCTGACTTTTCTCTCCTGTGACTGCTGCTTGTCACAGCCCTGTGCTCTAAAAAGCCACAGCTCAGGCCCAGATCCTGTATGTGGAAGATAGACACCAACCTGAGACCTTTAAGTTAATCACTGCAAAAAGCTTTTTTGTTATAAATATACAATATACGCAGCAGGACTTAGTGACATGCACTTACTCGAAGGACCTCTGCTTGTCTAAACCTTCATAACTTATTATTTTCCCAGCAAATGTTTATGTACTGGACAAGTAAACTGCAACAGCAAACATGATTTGTAGGAAAAGTAACTGCATCACAGAGTTCGTTATTTGTTTTGGGAAGAAGATGTGTTCTGCATTATTTCGTAACAGTCAGGGTCAGAGGTACAAACTCTCTGCCTAGCGCTCTGGTATTTCTGTTTCCCTTGTCTTGTTGAAAGGCAGATGTTCAGCCAGATGTCGCCCCACACACACACACACACACACTACACTACACAAAGGTTCAGACTTATTCATGCATGTGAAGTTTTACCTTCCTATATGTGCCTCCTTTCATTTTATTTTTCCCTCTACCTGTTCAGCCGTCCACGCATGAAGTCATTAAGTCAGGTATTTCATTACATTTATCCATTTCTACTGTAAAGGATGAGGATTTAATTGTCTCTGCATATTATATGTACATTAGGACAGCCATTAATGTCTCTGCTCAACTCTCTGAGGCTGCCCTCTCCGATCATTATGAAGTTTTAACAAAGGCATGTAAGCGCAGATTATCCCCCATTAGTGTGTCGGCAGATAAAATACGTCAGTATATGAAAACGATCTCTGCATAAAGCATTAAAAATAACCTTTGCCCTGCAGAATTATATTTGTTAAAGTGATTTGAACTGCAGAGAGGGTTGGAGTGTTGTGCGGTTGATCATTAAAACTAGGATGAGCCGGGAGCTTCTCTCCCAGGACCAGATGGGTCCATCAGGCAGAATCATGCATAGGCAGAAACACCAAGACTGCCTGTCAACCTGATTCTCCCTCAGTTTCTCCCTCAATTTTTATTCATCCTTTCCTCTGTCACTCTTTTGCTTCATCAATTTCTTCCCCCACTGCCTGTTTTTCTTTTGTTTCTGTCAGCAGCGGTTTCACAGACATGACTGTTGTGTCATACATGATAGAAGCAACATTGTGCATTTAACCAGCTCCTTTAGAACGCTTCCATGTGCAGCGTTGGGCCCAACACTGACTTGTCTGGCCTGTTCGCTTGTGATGCAATCTCTGCATTATGTTTGTGCCCTTCACCTTTTTTCTTTCTCTCTCTGCCAGATGTGTATTATCTTAATCTTTGCTTACATACAAAAACAGCTTGGGAATAAGGAATCTGTTATTTTTCTCTGATGTAACAGAGGCACGAAGGTTAACGTGCGGGATTATAATCCGACCTCACAACGCTGAAATAAATAATACGACAAGATCTATTGAAAAATATATCTGACCGTGAAGAAGAGCTGCCATCAGCAAGTGTTTAGTTTTAATGTTTGCTTTTCTAAAATGACTGGGTATGGCTCAGAAACTCATTAGATTTGTTTAAGACAATAAACTCTAAATTGACTGGCTGCACTGGCTGAGTCCAGCTAAACTCCAAGCAAGTCAAGTGAATTTTAGAAAATGTCAGACTTCTTGTAGTTTTTTGCCTGCGAGCCTTTATCACAGTTTTCTGCCGTGGGTAAAAGTGATCAAGCTGACTTCATTGAATGCTGTATTGTTTCGCTCTGATCGTGTGGATGCTCAGCATCTACTGTAGCTGTCAGCCGAAAACGCTGGAGCAGAGGCTTAGTAACTGAAGAGGCATCCTCCCAAACTAAGGCTGCTCAGCCTGGCTGCACCCTCCATTAACACAGAGAAAGCTCCTGACTTTAGAACCCAGTGACAGTGCAGGTTCCTCCACACCTCAGCTGTCATCTCTTATTCATCCGTCATTCACTGAATCCATATTTAATATCCATAGAGTTTAAGCAGCATGGAAGAGACTTCCAAACTAGCCTTTGGTGAGGGTTAATGCAGCTGGGTCCTTTTTAATGCAGCTGTTAAAGGAATGTTTTACCTGTAGTTATAAACTACTCATATTCAACAACTGAGAAGTGTGTGAGACGACTTCACAGCGCTTGTGCTGTACGTGTGACTGTCAGCAATTGATGAAAAACCAATTAGCCACAAATGGGCTGGACTGTGTGTGTGTGTGTGTGTGTGTGTGTGTGTGTGTGTGTGTGTGTGTGTGTGTGTGTGTGTGTGTGTGTGTGTGTGTGTGTGTGTCCGTTAAATGAGGGTAAAAGCTTCTCCTGGAAAGCAGAGCACAACAGCTCCTCATTGATGTGTGGTTTTAATTGATGCGCGCGTCACATGCAGTTTGTGCAGTAGAGATTGAAGCTCATGTTGAATCTGAGGACACTGCTTTTCAGTAACGGAACAGCTTTACATGACTTCACTTTCATCTCTGACAGGAAACCAAAGCAGCACATGCAACAGTTGTGGCTTAACTGCACATTCAGATGTGCTGACATTGACACATCCATCTTCACAACGAGCCACTGGCCCCTGGTTTAAATGATGGATGGTTCAGATGGAGATCTGTGGGATCCATAGTGGCTTTAATGAATTTTTCAGGTGGTGTGTTACATACTGTGTGTGTGCGTGTGTGAAAGACAGGTGGAGTCTTCGCCCGATTCCTTCGCTCTCTCCCATTTTGATCAATATCGACCTCCATATGCTCTGCTTCACCTCCCTCTTCTTCACATCTGTCCTATGGATCTGGATCAGTTTTATCGCTCTCATCTTCTTCCTAATTTGCTCTTTCCCACCTTTTGCCTTTTCCGTTTTCTTCTAACTATTTATTTCATCTTTTCCCACCTGCTTTTATTTTTCCTGTCCACGCATTGATTCTTTTTCTATCTCTTCATCTTTTCGCTGCACCCGTTGCCTTTTTGCTGTTTCTCCTTCTTTCACTATATGAATCTTTCCTCTAGTTCCCATTCTATGACCCTTTAATATCTTCCTTTTTTGACTGTGACCTTTCAGAACAGTCTTGTGTCCCTCTCATCTATCCCTCTTATTGACGTCTTACTTCCTTATTTCTCACATAACTCGCTCGACACAGGTACATTTCTGTCTTGCCCTCCTTTGTTTCTCCTCACAATCATTCTCTCCTCTTATTTGTACATCTTCATAGCCCAACTATTGAATGAATGGGGAATGGGAACAGCTATCACACAAGCTCCCTCTCTTCGTTCTCTCTCTCTCATTTCACCTCTAAAAAGCCGAGGAATTTAAGAAGTATCTTATTGATTGTTCTTTGGAGTCAGCGTTTTAATGTGGGAGAGAATATGTGCCCGTCCAACTCGGCTCTGCTGCTGCATGTTTGTGCTAATGTTCTTAAATATGTGTGTCCTTGAAATGGTGCAATGGTGCCTATTTGTGTCTAATGCAGAGGCTCATCCATCCGTCTTAGGTTGCGTTGACATCGAGGGCTGACATCCAATACTTTACCTATTCAAGACCATAAAACATTACACAATGCAGTTTTAATACTGTAGAATTTCCTCAAGGTCAAACAAACGTTACTATCCACAGTTTAAATAATTCATAACATAATTAATTGTCCTTAATTTGTGCGTAAGACACTAGAGTCATTTTCATCTTCATGTTGGTCTTATTATTTTCCTTTCCTTCCCGTTGCTTCCATCTTTCCCTACATGCCGTGAGTAGGCGTACACCGTCGGAGGTGAGAAGTGATAGCGTGAGTGTGTTCTGGTAACCATGACAACCGTGTCCTAATTGGCCAGTGGCCTGGCAAGATGATTGGCAGCTGTTGTCAGTGAGGGCTGTTCATGCAGACGAGCAGCCGGGCCGGACGGCCCCAGATGGGCCCAAAATGGGAGGCGAAGCAACAACGAGAATTTATTTTCTCCGTTTTCACTTTGAGCCTTGAAGTCGTCCATCAAACGCATGCGACGCGGAGCCTCTTGATGGAACGGACGTGCAGTGCGCTACTGGATATTTGTGTTCTTTTGTGTTTGTAGCTGTTCACCATGAAGAGCAACAGCATCAGTCACGTCAGCCGATGCCCCAAAGTGGCATGTTTACGTTGAAGTGACCTCTAGCACCCGCATGAATCCAGACTCTTAGAGCAACGATCCCAGGGCTAGAAAAGCAGCAGAGGCCGGATGCAGTGCTGGATGAGTGGCAGCCAGACTCCGGACTGAGACAACACGGACCAATCAAGCATGTCTGTATCACTTTGATGAGACATGACGTTTACAGTGCTTAACCTGTAAGATTTTGATTTACAGATTATTTCAGGAGCTGCTGCACAAGTAGAGCTGTTAAACACAAGATCTGCTCTTTTTGCTGACTCACACAGACCAAACGCACACACACAGACAGAAATATGGTTTTCCAGCCAAGGAAGGGCAAGCGTAGCCGATAAAAAGATGTTTTCCTCCTCATCGCTCTCCTTTCTCCTTCTTTTCCTTTGACTCATTGTTTTTTCTTCCGTTCACCACTTCACACAGACACACACACAGTGTCTCTCTCTCTCTCGCACTCCGTCTCCTAAACACACACACACTCACTTCTTGTAAATGTCTCACTCGCTTTCTGTCAGTTTCTCATTGTTTAGAGAAGCAGTGTAAACTAGCTGCATATTTTCCATGACTTCAGGCTCTCGCTGCAGAGCAACCTGCCACACTAGTCCACACTCTCGCAAACACACACACACACACACACACACACACACACACACACACACACACACACACACACACACACACACACACACAGATAAGTATATGTGCACAAACCCAAACACAGTCACACTAAGTGGAGCAAATCATTATAGTGAAATCACAAACGGGTCCTGTGAGTCTGAACAGCACACGGACTCCGTGTGATTGCAAACGGAGCACGTCGTTGTGCTAATGCGATGTCACAGACTGGGTTTTAGTGGGCTCACAGCTTTCGGAAGAGTCGGCATGTTTGGTTTCACAAACTGGATTAAACCTCACTGCGTAGTAATATTGTGTGTCTGCTACCAAATGAAAAACCTGTGTCTTCCTGCGTTTTCCCAGTATAAATGTCAGAAGGGCTTTAGAACAGTTATGTATGTCAGCTGCTGTAGGAGTGGGAAATGTAACCCTCATCCACTGCAGGAGACACACACACACACACACACACACACACACACACACACACACACACACACACACACACACACACACACACACACACACACACACACACACACACACACACACACACACACAGCCCTTCCCCTCAGTGTTTTGTTGTGCTGTTTAGGAAGTTAGCGGCTTGTATTTTGTTTCCTCGCCGTGCTTTGATGTGGAATTGGTGCAAAACCACATCAGGGAGCATTAATATTCTAATATGGCACACACACGTACACACAATAACTCATGCCAGTCACAATCCAGCACACACTCCACTGCTTCCTCATGCATCACTTTATGTCCTCAGTTACTGTTTGAGATGAAAGCAGATACATGTATTTGGTTGCTGTGTGTGTGTGTGTGTGTGTGTGTGTGTGTGTGTGTGTGTGTGTGTGTGTGTGTGTGTGTGTGTGTGTGTGTGTGTGTGTGTGTGTGTGTGTGTGTGTGTGTGTGTGTGTGTGTGTGTGCGTGTGTGTGCGCGTGCGTGCGCGTGCGCGTGCGTGTGTGTACACAGTGTTTCTGGCCACATGCTCATTGTCCAGTATTTTGTAATTTGAGTAATCTGAGACACACACACACACACACACACACACACACACACACACACACACAGAGCGGGGAGTAAAAGTTTCCATGGATTTGCTACGTGAGCTGTAACATGACGGATGATGACGGTTACTGTGGCTTTGTTGCTGCGTTCCTGCTCGCGCTCAGGGACTATTTTTACATCTTTTACGACTTGCGAACAGAAAGTGTGAAAGGACACACAAACACAAGCACAGTTTAAAGATGGAAATGTGTGAGGATACACATTTACTCATAGGTAAGCACAGTATATTTTCAGTCCATCACTAGTTACATGAGGTGTAGATTTAAGCACTTTAAGATAAGTTTTAGGAATTAAGTGACCTCACCTCACTAATATTTCTTCATTATTCTACAGTTTCCAAACTCAAACTCAAACATTTTGCAGTAATTGATGTCTTTCATACACGATATACATGACAAGCTTGAAAAAAAAAAAACTGGCGAAAGTCTGTGTTTGAAGGTGAGAAACACAAAGTCCTGTATCAGACGGTGAGAGGGGCCATCGAGCAGCTCCTGCAGCATCACCAGGTAAGCTGCTGATGCTCTACTAACATGTTCTCTGGGGAGAGGGAGCCGGCGCTGGATCTGTCACGACAGATTGAGGTTAGAATTTTCCTTTAGGACGCTCGGAACAAGCAAAGCACAAAGAAAAAGAACGTGAGCGCGAGTTTAAAGTAGAATCCTGCACACAAATCAACGCATGTACAAATATTTAAATGCTCTCACAGGCAGAGCTCCTGGTAGCGCAGCTATTACGGCTGCACATTGTCAACGACGGCTAATGTGAGACTGCAATTTATCCCAACAAACACACATGCGGGACAGACGCAGCCCCAGCGTTTCAGAGCTAAATCATCTCCACTGCCGCCGCCGCCAGAGGCCTTCTTTTATAATTATGTTATTGTATTCTTATTACATCACTCATTGTGGCTTGTGGCTTGGTAAAAGTGCAGATTACACCTAATAGCATCTACACTGAGCATCAGCCAGACGTATGGAGACCACTAATAATGTCTCGTTTATTGCCAAATTGTCCACTTGAGAAAAAAGCTTTGTGGTATTAGAGTTTTATTGTAACCTGCAGGGCCACAGATGGGGAGTTAAACTGATTATATTGACTCAGGCTAGTTTATTTAACCCCAAACAGGTTTTTCTCAGTTTGCAGCGAAATGAAAATAAGCAACAGCATAAGTGTCAGATTCTAATCTCCAGGACGTAATCCAATCAGATGTGGGGAGGGAAATGATTCCCACCTGTCAATCTGCACGGATGCTTTAATCTCAGATTATACCTTTTAGTTTTTTTTTGCCTTCACTGCTGAAATATTCTTTTTTTAGCCCGTGCCTGCCTTTCTCCTATTAAATAGTCTCCTCCTCTTTCTAACCCTGTCTCATATTCTCTGTCAGATTAGTTCACAGACTTTGCTCTGCCTTGACCATCTGTCCCCCAAAAACACACTCCTAAAGACTTTTTTCCACTCTTTTAATCAGCAGGTCTCTGCACCTCAGCACAATGACATTGAATCTCCCCAGGCTTTGGGGATTTCTGCGGGTCCTGAAAAACGACCCAAAATAACCCAAGTTATATAATATAAACACTGTTTAATTAACTTTGGACGGTGCCATTATGCTGTTAATACTCAGATATGGGCCAGAAGGCACCTGCTTCACATGCTAGTTGCTCCGTATGTCATACATGATATGATTTTAAAAGTAGGCTGTGTTAGATCCGTTATGACAGTAAGGGAAGGATTTTGCATGGATGTATGTTCATTTAGTTCGACACAAACCCGACCAGTTAGTGTCAGACGGCTAAGCAAACAGTCAGAGAATCAATAAAGCATCAAGTGATTTCATTTATCCATCCATCACAGTAACAGACTGCCTGTATCCCACCCAATCTGTCCTCTCTCTAGTGTCTCCTTATGTCCACCCTGTCCTCTTTGTTTCCTTCAGCCTGTCGTCTCCTCCCTCCTTCTGTTTGAACCTCCTGAGGAGCTGAAGGAGACTGTGGCGTCACATGTAGGTGTGCATGCTGCCTTCACGGTGGTGGGCTAGCTGTCTTAAAGTTGCCCGACTGGAATATTCAGAACGGGTCCTATTTTGACAGAATTATTAGACTTTATAATCCTTCGCCAATCAATTCCCCTGACAGCCTTATAAGGCCACAAAGCCACCATTTAATCAAATTTGTCCGCTGCTAATTCTTTGTTTGAATCGCCGAGACTGCGACCCGTGATTTTCGCCGGCATTCATTTAAATATGATTGGTTGAAATTTCTAGCGGAGTAATCTATAGAAATTTAATTTGGTGACATGGTGGCCCTGCCTGCACAGCTCCCGCGGGACCCGAACGCCTCTTTTCCACTCCACTAGCTTCATCAGTCTCTGCAGACTGAATTAAGGCAAAGTGGAGCTTTTGCCTTTTATCCATTTCTTTGGTCCTTTTAGCGCTTAATTTTTCATGCTTTAAAGTGTGAATGATGAGCATCTGGGCCAATCACAAGTCCCGATGGCCACAGTTCTAAAATAATAATTAGAACAATTGACATTTTAGCTCAGCAGCAGCAAATCTGAAGTAAATAAGCAGATTCAAAATCCAATAATCTGAACCGTCTGCTTTTAGTAGGTTCGACTTTGCATTTATTCATGCTGCAGTGCTGTCGATGAAGCCATAGACATCTGTTCACAATGAACACAGCTGAGTGGCCGAGGATTCAACTCAAGTGAACTATATTGTCCCTAAAGGAAATCTGACAATCAGTCAGGCGAAACATAGTAAACACACAAGCCTAAAACACAACAAGATGACAAAAATGCAACATGAGCTCAAAAGTGACAGCAAGTGATGAGAAGCCTTACAGTGGAGAAAACCTAATTGCATTTAGTTCACACCTAATTGTTAATGTGTTTTTTTAATTGGTTCTTAATTGTTTTTGTTTTACAAATTAAAGTACAAGTACAAAGTACAAATTAAATGACCCAGTGGACTGTGATTGTAAAGCACTGGTGCTGTTAATCCTAATTGTTTGTTCTGTTCATGAATGCTGCCTAATTACCACCTGATATCTAGTTAGCAAATTATAACGTTGTGGACTAAGACAAACAATATGAAAGCAAACACCACATGTTAAACAGAAGGGTCTCATTGGTTCTGAGCTCTCTTACTCATTCAGCTCTGTAAATGTCAGAGAAAAGCAGCGGCTATCACTCTTACACTGCTGTAAATGCTGACTGCTGCTTATCAAAGGTCACACCCAGCTGGGGCCACAGTGGAAAGTGATTGACCTCACTGTTTGCCCAACACCTTTGTCTGTTCAAACTGATTCAGTTCAAGACAAAGATTCAACGGTTACATTGACTATTGGATGTCCAACGTCTGTTCGTTAGTTAAACCATATTTTATATTGTGCGTGCGAGCGTGCGCACGTCAGCCGCAGATAAAGCCTGAAATGTCCTGGGTCTTTGGCTCTGAACGATGGTCGCATCAAAATACTGGAGAAATCCAATAGGCCCCTAGAAACCATGACTAGTGCATGTGCTCGTGTGGGTAAATCCCACAGGTCGTGTATGATCCAGTAAATCCAAACTGGAGGTCATTGATCTTCCACTAATAAAGCTTCTGCAGCCGGGGTCATATAATACAACATCGATTGTTAACAGAAAATCTTTTTTCTAGGCTGCAGCCGCTCCGAGTGGACCACCGATGTCAGCTCCTGTTGGCTCTTAACTACAGTATGTTTGCAGGGAACAGTCAGATCCTGTAGGTCAAGAATAAAAGCTTCTGAGCGTAGGGATGCAGTGATGAAACCTGCTGACCTGCGGACCTGGGAACTCATGGAGCATTTTATTAGTGTGATGTGTAAAAGTTTTTCAATCCAAAGTGTCATTAAAACTGGATTAATCATCCAGTTCCTTTTTGAGATTCTGTATTTTTCCTTGAACACAGTTTAACATCTATTATGGCAGAAGAACAAACAAATTGATGTCTTCGACATTGAACCTCATTTATTCTTACAGCAACTTCAACAAGTGCCCATATGGTTTAATTTCATGCCAGAGTAGATATCTTTATTTCACTCTGCGTGGATGGATGGATGCATTTATTTAGTAATGAAACCCTCCATCTGTGTTTGTTCACAGCCGCTCAGGCCCATTGCGCCGTTGCAAAACTCCTCAGGTTTCACGTCTGAAACCTCAGCACTTCTATTCTGAGATGTTTGAAGCTGTTGGAGTCCGTCAGTGAAGGCCGAGGCCTCACCTGTTTCCCCGCTTCCCATCTGTGATGCTAGTAAAACCCGCTGCCACTTGTTTATAATGACTACTGTATCTTCATGCATGCACCTACCAACACACATCCACGTCGTCACCACAGTAGCTTTGACACTTTGCTCCAGATCTAATTTTACAGCTAATTAGCAGCATCATGGCGTTGTTAATTTCAAGCCCCCTCAGTGTCTGACTGGTCTGAAAATGGAGATGAATGCTGAGCTTTTCCTCCCACTGAGAATCCACCTGTTCATTTCAACCTACGCACTATATGATAGGAGTACGCTCATGTTTCCTTATCTCACCTGACGCTCTGGTGTCTGCAGCTTCATTTTTCTTGGACAAATAATAACACTGATATGTACTTTCTAAACAGGTAAACAAACACCTAATAGTGTGTCGTTCTGCCACATGGAGCAGGTCTATGCTGAGTCAGAGTCAAAGAGAATTCTAGTATAGGTAAAGGTGTAGCTTATAATTAAATAAGGTTTCATTAATCTCAAGGACAGCCGTTTAATTGTCAGTTCTCCACCAATGAATGCATCACATGTTTAGCATAGAAATCCAAAGAAAGTTATTTTTAACCCAGATTATATATAACGCAGTTTCAACACAAATTGAATCTGGAATGAGTGCAACTATTTATTCACTGGTTTGATAATAAATACCAATTTACCTGCTGCCCATAAGTCACCGGCAGCATGAAGTGGAGGGTTCGCTTTAACAAGACCTCAGGGAGACAACTTAAGAGCATTAAACCGCAGGATGCTGGGCTGTTTTTTAGCTCATTTATATCAACACGACTCGGGCAGCGGTTTAGTGTTAATTTGCATGTCACTGACAAATCCTCCTGGCTGTGTTTAGGAAGCTTTTTATTTAGTGAGCGAAACGAGAGAGAAAGTGCAAGAGGAGCTGAACTCTGGGAACAGATGGGGTGATAATTATGGAGCTGCTAATGAAACGGACCAAAGAGGAAGAAAATCAAGTTTCCCAACTGGTTGCTGAGCAGACACACAGAAATATGTACACAGTGACTCACGGCTAAGGTCACGTTACATGTATAATGTACAGCATGGCTTTATTATCACATGCAATTATTAAACAGTATGTGGACCTGTAATGTAGAACATGTCACTGGCTAAATCATCACATCTCACTCTGGGGTTTGAAATAGTAATATTACTATACCATAATGATAAACAATAGTGGCTGTGGGAGGGTGTGAGTTAGTGTGTGTGTGGTTGGAGAAGAGCAGTTGCCAAGTCACGAGTTGTTTACCTTCCAAGCAAGGTCAAAGACTTACACAATCACAGACACACACATTCACGTCACGCAATTAGAACGCACTCAATCTGTTCTCCTTCGCTTTCTATTCATGCTGTCTGTCGGGAGAAGTGTGGTTTAATAAAGGTGTATCTGCTCGCGAACATCTATCGTTCTCAACGCGTCCTGTCAGCATCACGAGGGCTCCACTGATGACAAATGAGTAGAAGCTGTGAGCGAGCAGTCTTTGTGGTAAGTTGGCATTTTTTATAGACAGACATCTACTGTATGTAGTGAACGTCCTGAGGCTGTTCCATAGCCTTCACTGCAGCAGACCGGTGTGATGCTAAGCTGCTGTCAGTCAACTCATGGTGTATGTATGGGAAAGCTTCCATCCAGTTAGTGTGTTTGCCATGTTTGACACTGACACACAGCAGTTTAAGTGAAATAAGAGGTTGTGTGTCTCTGGACGTCAGACGGTGGCGGGGGCTCTGTGCTAGTTTGTGCCTGAGAGCGTGACCTCTGTGGCAGGTAGATTTTGGGAGGTGAGTGGCAGGTGTCCGGTGCCATCAGGGAGGACGCCGGTGCTTTGTCACAACACGGGCCCATCACTGTCACGTAATGATGATGTTGGGTTTCTCAGGCTGAGACGTGCTCAGTGTGAGGGAGTGTTCGCTTGGTTACAGAGACGCACTGAAGGAACTTCAGGTGCCCGAGTACTCGTTCGCACCCTGTGACTGGGAGCGAACTGCCCAGGCTTCAGTCAGCACCGTGGCCCTGTTCTAACCAGCTGCGTTGGTAGCACATCCACATCCACATCCACTGAATGAGGTCCTGCTCTTGCTCTTTGCAGCTGTAGGCCGGCAGCAAACTGACCAATCAGAGCAGAGCGGGATGGGGGAGGCGGGTCTTAGCGCCAGTGGTTCAAACAAGCCTTAGATTCATAAACATGTATCTTCACTGATGAACTATTTCTCTCTCCTTCCTTTTATCGGTGTGTTTGCTATGGATTCCATTGCCTGACAGGTCTAATGAATAGAGCAAGAAAACCTCCCAATCAATACTGAAGCCAATCTCTTAGTGGCTGAAGGAAAGGACTGACCGTTAGTGGAGGGAATGAAGGTCTGAGCCTCAAGCGGGAAACCCGTTTTATTTTATTGACCATACTGTTAAGGTTCAAGGCCTCTCACACACACACACACACACACACACACACACACACACACACACACACACACACATTTAACTCTCTTACACACATGAATGGCTCAGACATGTAGCATGCTTCAAAGCAGATGCACATCTGCTTATATTAGACACACAACAGACACAGGCTCAACAGACCCGCGTTCTGTAATTAATGAGGGGATGAGACAAGTCAAATAGCACCAGTCAATCAAGGTTTCATCAGCAACACTAACGAACTTGAAGATAACCGTGTACGTTCTCTGCAGCCTGGCGACCAGTCCCACTGAAACCAGGAGCACACCTCCAGTTGGACCCCTGTGGGGCTGAGTGGGTCAAGTGTCTGTGGGTCTGAGGATGACGGGCTCAGGCCAAAGGACGCACAGCATTTGGTCTGGTGTTTCTCCCTTTCCCACATTTGAGCTCCTTATTTCACTTACTGTATAGTTGCTATGACGATAGCAATAACTGTGCTGCACGGAGGCCGTAATTTGCTCTGCTGGACTTCATGCTGCTGATAAAACACTGAATCCTCTGTGTGTTCATGTGTGACTCGTAAAAAAGACCTTACAACGTTACAGCGTTATGTAAGATGATGTACAACAAACGGAGGGAAGGAGGAGCAACACTCGTCTCTAATATTCATCCAGCCGAAGATAACGATGGGCCCAGTCGTTTATCAGCCTCCGTCCCATTCAGCCAGAGGGAAAACACTGAATTAGATGAGGAGCGTAGTTTGTGGAGGTGATCGTAATCTGCATCGCTGCCACCGCAGCCACTGCTTTTCCATTTCACTCCTTCTCTGTAGTTTGGGTGCAGGGGCTGCGGACGCTACATCCACGCATTGATCTATCAGAGCTGATACGTGGGCAGCCTGGAGTCAGCAGGTCGGTGTGCAGGCGGCCTGGCTTTACTTTCATCCAAAAACAGGTTAATCTGATGAAGACGGTGGGTTAATTATGGCACCAGCTTAGACCGTCATTGTGTGCAGGTCTCTCGCCTTCATCCTCTGAGCATGAAGCAACAGGATCAACAGTATATGCTGTACTCTACCACAGGAAAGGAAGTCTCAGACTTAAACTGATGCTGGGGTCTATGACTTTAGCAGAAAAAGCTGTAAAATGGACTCTCAAATGATTCACCTGCGACGGGATGTTTCCCCTTGACATTCACAGACGTGCTGTCAAGCGACACTACGTTCCTCCGCACATCGAGGCTTCAATCAAAGTGCTCGTTGTGAATATCAGAGGGGATGATTACCGCAGACCTGGTAAATTGCTGGATGTCTCTCTTCATCTTTATCAACCTCTCTCGCGGCCTGATTCCTCAGCCAGATCAGTAATAGCTCCGAGTTTTTACACCAGCTATGGCTTGAATATTGATTTCTGTCACGCAGGCCCTGAACTAACTTATGACTTCTCGATTAAATGTTGTCCCCCATTCTTCATCACGCTGAATGTTTCCTGTAGCTTCTCTTCATATTAACACAGGTTCTCTTTGATGTTGCTCTTCACAAAGGCATTTCCCTAGAAATCTGTGTTGGTGAAATCCAGCCGACGCAAACACCAGCGTTGTTTATGTCCATGTCAGAACACCTGCCTGTGATTGGTTGACCCCTGTCTCACCCCCAGTCAGTTGGGTGATTCCCTCAGGGACCGTTTTAGCACCTCAGTCACAATCCTTCAGTCTCCTCCTGCGTTTTCTTCAGTCCATCATTTATTTTTCTCCTGGTAAAATGGATTCTTCTCTGTACAGTATCTGTATCTAACATCAGATACGCATTGTTCTATTGTAGATCAGTGACTGAAATAATAATCATCTTTATTTTTCTGTATCGTGATAATTGTCAGTTTTTACTTTTTCATTACTGTGAAACCGAAGTGAAGTTTCAAAAGGGGATTGTGAGTGTAGCAGTGTGTTCCACATGCTTTCTAGGTCAGTTTTCTGTTTCTATTTTCAGAAAATGAAGTAATATGAGTGTGTGAGAATTTATGATTGCCTGCTCCCAAATGTCTGGGATGCCTTTTGTGTCACATTTCATTCCTGTTTTCCGGATAATAAAACGTGTGTGTGTTTTAGAGCGTGCATGTCCACATAAAAGACTGAATAAGTCATGCAGAGGAAGTGATAAAGCGAAACACACAAAAGAGCTTTAAAGCAGAACAGGAGCTTAGCACTATTCCAGGGCCCGGGAGCCTGAGTGAGGCCGTAGTGAGGCCGTAGTGAGGCCGTAGTGAGGCCCTTCGTATGCGTGCGCCTCCCCCATTGAGCTGTGGCCGGTCAGCTATGCTTCCACAAAGGAGCGGATACATTTCACCTTGTCTGACAGCATCACAGAGGTGAAAACATCGCTGTCGCTGAACAAATCCCCCGACCTCGGAACTATGTTTCACACAGTAAGATGACACTGGTGTCAATGGAACGTGAAGGAGGTGAAGTGATGGGTAAAGCAGAAATAGATGCATTAAAACCCAGAGCGAGCTTGTCTTGTTTTTCCGTTGTTTCAACAGGAGCTGTCTCGACGATAATTTTCCAGACTACAGCATCACATTAATCTTTAAACCGTTTAATGTCACTAAGTGTCATGTTCTAAATGTAGTATTTTAAACACAGTTCTCATTGGAACGTTTATTTTTAATTGTGAAGTTTTCCACTATGATAAGAACGATATGAAAGCAAGTGGATGGCCTATCTATTACTATTCATAAATGACGTAAGGAATCACAGACTGTCCGTCCCCTGCAGAATTCACGTAATCAATAATGAGCCTTTTAGGGAAATCAAAGCCACATTGATCGACCGATTGAAGGGACAGCTAGTTATCAGTATGATGCAAGCATCTGGAGCTACAAAAGGAAAGAACAAGCTGGAGGAGTGTGGAGATGGAGCGATGGGGCTGTTTATCCTCCCCGGCTGACAGCTGTATACGTTTATCAGCATCTATGTATACACAACCATATGAGGACAGAGGTCATGTGGCTGATTTGGCCATGTATGGCTATAGTGTATTATCCTTTAACTGGGCAATATTTGCTATTAAAATGATTAACGAGAACACGAACCCCAAGAAAGCGTCTGTGAAAAATAAAAGCGTGTTAATCTCACCTACTGTACATTCACCAGCTGCTTCCTCACTAGACGGCTAAAAACAAGGTTCATTTGCAGATCATGGAATGGTTTAGGAGAAATAATTCAAGTTTAAACTTTTATAATGTTTTTATTGATTCTGAATAACCTTCCGTCCTGCCCCCAGGCGTCCGTGAGCTATAATCAATTAGTCAAACGCAGCCGCGGAACTGCCTTGGATACTGAGCCCTGCTGGTTGCCGTGGCAACAACATGTCAGGCTTCTTGTTGTAACCAATCTTTCTATTTCGTTCTCTTTATTTATTTAGCGGTCATTATTTTCCTCAACACCCTGGGACAGGGGAACCTTGGAAAACATGGCTTCACATGGCTGTTAATAATAAAAAGTAGAAACAGGAGAGTCACAGTTACCGGGTTTCTTTACTGTAGGTCACAGCATGAATGCAGCAGCTTCTACCCATCTATTGTATCATCTCATTCCAATACAACTGTCATTACTAATGAATGAAAAAAAATCAGCAAAGGATCATCAAAAACAAGCAAAGCAAAAAAAAAAAAAAAGCAAAGGTTGGCGTGAAGGAACTCGAAGGCGACGTTCCAGATGGTTTTTGAGGTTTGCACAATCAGCTCAGCTGCTGTTAAAGAGCGGCAGCGTTGGTTTGTGACGTGCTGAAAAATCTATTTTAAACCCTATTTTAATTGATAGTGAGAGGGAGACAAAGTAATGAGTAGGGTGGAGGGAGGAGGTGACAGAGTCATTGAATCATACTAACGAAGCTCTCTGAAGTGAACTCCATCAGAAACAGAGAGGTGCTGAAGAGGGAGGTGAATGGGCTGCTTCACTGATGCCAGTAAAATTCATTTGAAAATTGTAGGGGGAAAAGGAGATTTGCAGTTTGTGTGTGAGTGGCCAACTGGAATAGTGTGTCACTGCTAAACTTAATCAGCCAACAAAAGGAGGAAGACGAGGGCGAGGAGGAAGAGCCGCACGCGGGAGGAATCGAAAGCAGGGAATCTTTAGATTGAAAGGAAATGTCAGAGGAAGGAAGGGGGCCCGAAACAAGCCTGTAAAGGAAAATGGCAAAGAGCAAGCGGTGGACGGAGGAACACTGAGATTTATTGTAAGCGCTCCAGCCGCGTGAATAGCGGCCGTTGGCTTTTCCCCCGCTGTCCTTTGTGTGGTCGTACTCAGCATTGGCAAGCAGCGCCTACTGATGTTTCCTGCTAACAAGTTATGGCCCACTGCTACAGGCTGCTCACAGCACGGCTTCTAGGAAAAGACGTGTACTGCGCATTGATTCCACATCCCACCTCCCCGTTATTTGTTATTCTAAGGAGCTTCCCTCTCACACTGTGTGTGTATGTACAGTATTTTAAACGTGCCCACAGTCAAACGGATGCTGTGGTCGGGTTAAAGGGAGGGCAGCGTGTTCTCCTGCTGTTCTGAATTCATTTTATCTCCAGAAAAGTCATTTAGAGGGAATCACGAATGCACAAAGAGCTGAGTGAGTTCCACAAAAGTCCAAAACCTTCCAGCGCTGCATGCGTGTGAACCAGTAATGTTTCCATTAGGATGGGATCACGGCTGCTTCGCCGGTGACAGCGTCGTCGCCAGCGGTGACTCTGTGTTCTTATCTCTCCTCAGATGGAAATTGGCTCCGAGCAGATGTAGCTGATAGTCTGAACGTGTCACAGGAAGCAGACGATGCTCTGACAACGTCATTATCAGAAACTCCTCGCAGGTGTTTGTGTTCTCGTCTGCGCTGAGGAGCCGATCACGCTCGTCTTTGACGCCGTTTTTCTTCTCATGCGCCGGACGGTAGCGGCGTCTCCAGCTTTAACTGAACACACAAGCCTGATCATTTCCTCCTGTCAGAGTTTGCAGTATCTCCCCACACACAGCGTGACATGACTTTCAGGCTGGGCTCCATCTTTGGTGGAGCCGGTGGGCGAACGGGTCACATGGGGCTTATTCTAACAGTAATTAGTTATTGCATCTACCGAATGAGACAGGAATGTGACTGAGGGTCTGTGCTCTTCTAGGTGTTTCAGGTCTAGGAGCTTTTATTTGTGACATTTGACGTTGGAGCAGTCAGTGGAAAGGACGCGTTTTCACTTCCACACTCGCGGCTTGTGGCTCCAGAGGCTCTTCAGTCCACTTGACGATGCGTCACTCTCCATAAGCCCTGATCCCATCACGCAGCTTAGAGCTCATAAATGGCCTGGAAATGGTGGAGCGCTGCAGCTGCTTTGGCAGCATCAGCTGATTAGCATTCATATTCTCTCACACACACATACAGAAGGTACTCGCCCTCATTAGGTGCAGTAGTTGTGGGTCTCTGCATAGAGAAAGTGATATTTGCACTCTTCTTGTTCTGCAGCCCCTCCATCTGTCACTCTTCCTCCTCTTCATCCCTAACCCCTGTCTTGCTGTGTGAATGTTGTGTAGCGCTTGCAGATTGCTGAGCTCAGCGATATCTAACTTAATCCTGACTCGAATACATAAAAACGTAATTAAGTGCTAGTGCTGTCTCTGTCTTTAAGCTCAGCAAAAGACTTTCGTGCCTTAGAGACAAAAACAAAAAAGAACTGAGCAATAAATGAGAGAACAAATGGACAGAGATAAACACTGTAAAGATTATTTATACAATTAATATATTGTTATTATTCTTAGCCGTGTTGCAGGTTCATTCTTATTTTAAATTCAGCTGCTAAAGGATTAAGTGCACATGAATGCTGTTAATTATTATAGTGAGTTGAGTTATTATCATTAGCATCCAAACACATCCTGCCTAATGCCCCAGGCAGTTTTCCCTATCGCCCGCGTGTCCCCAAAAAAGGCAGCCTCCTCCTCCCAACACGCATTCTCATAAACGTGTTCACTTATATTTACGTGGTCCGTGAAGACATTTCCTGTGTGACGCCGTGTCAGTGTGTTTATGGCTGTGAGGGAGACCCCTGGATTTTCCAAACTCCATATTAGGTTAAAAAAATATACTGCAGATGGGAATGAAGGGAGAGTGAGACATCCAGACACAGAGGGAGCCGGGGACAAGCGAGGGAAACTCCCTGCAGCCGTAGAGAACATGGCAGCACACACCCAGACACAGACCCCACAGACCCCACAGCACCCACAGCACCCACAGACCCCACAGCACCCACAGCTCCCTCAGACCTCACAGCACCCACAGCACCCACAGCTCCCACAGACCTCACAGCACCCACAGCTCCCACAGACCTCACAGCCCCACAGACCCCACAGCACCCACAGACCTCACAGCACCCACAGCTCCCACAGACCCCACAGCTCCCACAGACCTCACAGCACCCACAGACCCCACAGCACCCACAGACCTCACAGACCCCACAGCACCCACAGACCTCACAGCACCCACAGCTCCCACAGACCTCACAGCGCCCACAGACCCCACAGCACCCACAGACCTCACAGCACCCACAGCTCCCACAGACCTCACAGCTCCCACAGACCTCACAGCACCCACAGCTCCCACAGACCTCACAGCACCCACAGTTCCCACAGACCTCACAGCACCCACAGCTCCCACAGACCTCACAGCACCCACAGACCTCACAGCACCCACAGCTCCCACAGACCTCACAGCACCCACAGCTCCCACAGACCTCACAGCACCCACAGTTCCCACAGACCTCACAGCTCCCACAGACCTCACAGCACCCACAGCTCCCACAGACCTCACAGCACCCACAGACCCCACAGCTCCCACAGACCTCATAGACCCTATAAACGGGCGTTAGCTTCAGCTGCCTGCTTAGCATCAGACTGATAAAGTGACAGTGAGGTGAAAAAAAAGCAAATTATGAGATTCCTCTGCCTCACAAACACAACTGAAGCGTAACAGAACATTTTAACCACTGGCTACTAGAAAAAAAACAAGGAATTTCATTTTCTAATTGAATTTAGTTTCTCTGTAAACTTGTGCGAGTTTAGGCATAACTCTGTATATTTTTTATTTAAATGTTTCAGTCACACTGAATATTTATAAAGCATAACTCAGGTTGAAATTGCTTTTCTTCTCCTCAGGCAGCCTGTTTTCATTTCATTACAGCTTTAAAAGCAGAATCAGCTGTGCTGTTGACATATAATGATGAGGCTGTGAGCAAAGTTTCATTAGACTTGTCTGAGAGAGAGGTTTTTTTATGATGAACTGACATTGATCACGGAACTTGGGTCACATGTTGCTTTTACTTTGTGTTGTTCCAAGTTCCCTCATAACACAAAAGCTTTGCTGAAGTGCGTATCGGCCACAGAGCTTCAGAAACGGAAATGTCAGAGACACAAAGACAACTTACAACTCACTTATCCATCCTCAAAACACTAACGAATGAGCTGCGATAACACAAGTCACCACGAATTATACACTACGTACATGTGTACACACACAATCACACAAGTTTAGTCTGCGAGGTCCAAATATGCAAACATGCATCTTCATGCAGCATATTCAGTCATTGTGATGTTCATCTGACTTTTTTGTCCACTACACACACACACACGAACACAACACAAGCACAACACAACAGCATCCAGCAGAGTAGCAGCATTTTTCTCACTCGAACCCAATATAAAACATCGCTTCCCCCGTTTAAATTTTCCGATCCAAAATGCGAAGCCGTGGCGGAGGCAGGTTGGAGGAGCTGCCTGTTTACTGCTTCCTGTGTACGTATGTTTGCACGTGGGAGCCGGGCTGAGAGCTCTGTTAGTGTCAACCACACACTCGCAACGCAAAGCAGTACGTGGCTGAAACGCAGACGTAATTATTTACACCGGCAAATGTGGAAAAATGAACACTGGTCAGGCATTGAATAGAAATATGAAACGTACAGGCTAAATCATTCAACATATGAGCTTCTGGGCTTTTGACATAAATTTGAATAAATGACGACAATCATTGGTGTTTAAAAATCTTTATCTACTGCAGCTTATAATTATTCATGGTGGTAAGTGGTTTGGGTTCGAGTCCAGACGTTGCCTCATATCGGCCCTGTCCTCTTTCCAGTTCCAGTGTTTTCATCTTTGGAAGGAAACATGTGATCATGGAGCGGCAGGACATTGGATCATTGTCGGTCGCCAAATGCTCCTTAACAGAGCTCCGTCTTCACGTTCCTGTTATAATGTGTGATGGCAAAATTCTGGATCGAAACTGCAGCAGCACTAAAGCCAAGACCTGCAAAATCATTTATTATGAGAGCGGTCGAGTGTGGAAAATCATAAATGTGTTGGAGGAATTCTGTTGGTAAAAGAAACCTGGAGACAAATAGGATTACGCAGAGTGTGATGGCGAAGGGATGGAGCCGGGATCTGTCCCAGCTGCTCAGATGCTGAGCTCTGGACACGTCCTGTGTGTTTGAACCATGATGGTGCGTTACATCAGGAAACGTTGTCGTGCTAGTGTGACGCCGCATGCTCTGGGCCGCTGCCCCTGTGGAAAACCTGCTGGAAACCCTACAGCGGTGGTGGGAACGTGTAGGACGTGAGGACGGCGCCTTTATAGGCGGCGACTGAGTGGTGACGTTGTGCGATTTCTCACCCAAATGATGCACATGCGCACATTTACACCTACGAATCAATAAGTGCACAGGTCCACTGTAAATACATCCACACACAAGTGGATGAATCAGGGTCTGAAAACAATTTTCTGCTCCCGCGTTAGCTACCCAAACACTGGGTTTCCATGGCAACAGGACGGCATACTCTATAGCCACTCCATGCAGGCGTGTGTGTGTGTGTGTTTTCACATATTCAGTGTGTGACACTAGAAGGAGCTTCAGAGGAGTCACCGTTCCTGACCTTGACATTATCAAGGCCCCGGCAGCTTCTACGATCGTTGGCACATTGTGTATTTGGAAAAGCAGGTCCCCTTTTTTTCTGCGCCCGCTGTGTTTAGGTTTCTCCTCATTCATGGCAGCACCAAACGCACTTGTTGCTTGCTGCTGCTCTCTTCTCATTCTGAACCTCACACATGGGCACTGTGGGTCTCGTGCAGCATCGCTGTGGCTCCACTGTGTTATCTCCTAATAACCGGAGGCTGCGGTGGTTGGAGGCCCGAGCAGCCGTGGAGCTGCTGAGCTCCAGCCTGAGCCGGCGGCCGGTCGTCGCGCTGCTGAATGGAGGCGTGAACGTCATAAAACATCCACTGTGACGCCTCCATTAATTGTTACCGGGCTTGTTTTTAATCTGCTAATTGAACTGGTAGTTGTGGACGTAATGAAATTCAAAGTGGGAGCATAAGAGCATTGGCTGAGGCCTCCCCTCCTCGTGAGGGACCTTGCTCAAGGGCACCATCTTGAGGCAGGGGAGGGTTTTACACCAGCACATCTGTTAACCGACCGTTAACCGTCTGTTGATGATGAGCTCCTCCAGCTTCTCGTGCTGTCATGGGACAGTGATGGATGGGTCTAATCCCTCAAGTGGAGCGAGTTCACCTCTGACATTTGTATGTGTCTGTGTTTACATATGATATTTTAATGGATTAACCTCCACTGTGTTAGTATTATACAGGTGATAGATTAAACGCTGACGTCCCTGTGTATAATTATATCATTGATGAATAGCAGGCAGCCGTGTGCCTTCTGTCCTGAGCGCTGCAAGCTGTCAGTGATTAGGGGAATACTGCACACACAAGTACTCAGGTAGTACTTTTTGAATACTCTTACTCAGCCAGCTAAACACATTTACTGTAAATACATTATTGTGTGCATAAAGTTGTTTAGTGCCGTCTATCTTCAAATAGATGCTCACTTCAAATGTAACGCTGCTTAACGTGCTGCCGGCTCACGATCCAACCTGCGATCAGAGATAATGGCTTATGTAAGTGTGCGTGCGCGTGTGCGTGTGTGTTCCCATTTCCCACCCCATAGGTCAGATTAAAGGTATTGCCTGCAGTGGGTGTGGACTAGAATGTGGGTTTGGTTCCAGACTGCAAACACAAGATAAACACAAACATTCACATGTGATGCCTTCACGCCTTCACACACACACACACACACACACACGCACACACGCACACACACACACTGCGTCCTGCTCCACAGCGCTGTGACCTCAGATATTAGCCTGTCTGCCAAATATGACCAAGGCCAACTGCCACAATAAATACACACTCCCCCCTTCCTCCCTCCGTACTCTCACTGGAGCATTTGGCTGATCGATAGCTGTTGCTACACGATACTGTTGTTGAAAACTCAGCTCTGAGTGGAGAATCGCGGGTTTGTCCTCGTTGTACAGTTTAAATCTCTGCTATGATTCATGTCGCATGTGAAGGTCCAGTCCAGACATCCATGCATGTGTGAGGCAAAGCGGTGCTGTTCCAGGGGTTTCAGCCTGATCACACACCAGCGAGCTGGACTGTGACTGTGACTGGGCCTCGTTAGGTGCAGCAGCAGCAGCTGGTGCATCCGTCACAACCTGCACTCGCTTTCTGCCCTGCAGTCTCCTAATATTAAAATGAGAGGCGTCTGACACCTTATTTACTGTATAGGAGTTATTGAGTATTCCTGTTGAATGGACCGCTGGTGAGCTTCTGCTGCACGTGACACTGCCACGTTCTGTTCTCCAGTTTCCTCTTGGTTTTCCAGTTTCCAGCTTGTTCTTTCCTCACGTTTCTCCCTCCTTCTTCTTCTTCCCTTCTGCTCTTCTTTCTCCTCCCCCCTCCTCCTCCTCTCCAGTAAAACCATCAAGGTGAAAATAATCGATGATGAGGAGTACGAGAAGAACAAAACGTTCTACATAGAGATCCGAGAGCCTCGCCTGGTGGAGAGCAACGACAGCAAGGGACAGGAGGAGGGTGAGCCGCGACCCGCGACCCGCGGGTTCCAGACGTGTTCTCAGCACGTGGAGCTGCACGGAGGCCATTAGGCCTCGTTTTCTGTTTGCTTTCTGTGACTATGAACATGTACCAGGTTGTGTCTCACCTCATCTCACCACATCCACGGCGCCACTGTGTGTGAGTGTGTGTGTGTGTGTGTGTGTGTGTGTGTGTGCGCGTGTGTATGTTTGCGCATTGCTGCCATGTATTCCGTGTACCATGCATGCATTCACATCCTTCCTCTGTGTTTGTGTGTGTGTCTGTGTGTGTCTGTGTCTCATACAGGAAGACCATAACCCTTAGGATCTTAGACCGGGAGGTGTACAATAAGCAGTCCACCTTCTACGTTCTGCTGGAAAGCCCCCAGTGGAGACGCAGCGGGAAGGAGTGGACAGGTGTGACGTCCAGGCAGCGCTGATTGAGGCTTCAGTGAATCTGGAATCAACAGGCTTCATAAAGCAGATACACAATGCATTTGTGTGCCAGTGAATGCAGATTAATAATAGAACAGAAAGTTTCAGCTTCTAAACCTTCAGAACAATTGTGGATAAATGCAAACCAGCCTGAAAACAGCCACAAACGCATTCTGGTCACTTAAAGCTACAACGCAGAGTGTTTTAGACACGTTTTTGTATATGATTGTGGAGGAGAGAGTCCAGAATCATGACTGGACTCGAAGTGTCATTTCTCAAACATTTGGGTCAAGGTTCATTAAAACGAGACAGTCAGAGCAGTGCAGGGAATTCTGCTTGATTACTAAGATTCACAGTGGAAAATGAAAATCTACAGGTCCACTTCTTTTTCCACTCACCAGTCTGAGAATCAGGGTCTTTCATTCATTGTTCCCTACAGTAGAACTAAAAGGAACAGATCACAGATTAACTAGTCAATAGGTGAAACACTCGTCAGGTTAAATTAAACAATGATTTATATGATGATGATTTAATAATTTAAATGAAAATGATTTAATTAATCAATAAATCTGATATTTCATTATTTGGTTACGTAAGAACAGGAAGCAGTTGCAGCATCAAACGCATTGCTGAACCTGCAGTTTGAACCATTTTTATATTTGAAAAGACCAAAATCATGATCATATGAAAAAATGTGATGGACAAGACACGAGCACTTTAGAGCTGGCAAAAAACCAACACTATATCTGGACCCACTGCAAGAAACAGAATCAATACAATCAAAGCATTAGTGGCACTTTACCATATTTCTAAAGTGACAAAGGCAGCGCTGCTCCCCAGACGCTCGGGTTTCAACAGGCCTGTTGATTTGGGATTCAGCTTGAAAATGCGGCTGCTCTCTCCCTCTACTTCCCAGCTTCCTTTTTCTGTTTTACCCACGTGCTTCTATTCAGACGTCCAACAGAAAACTCCGGGGGAGTCACACCTGTCCTCTTCTTTCTTGTTCTGTCCTTTTCCTCTGCCCTGTGCTTTTAGACGCCCCTCATCCATTCAAGAGGGGTTTTGGCTTTAAGATCTGTTCTGTGCTGCTGTTTGAAAATGTCGCCCTGTCTTCAAAGTGCTCACACACAGCTGGAATATAAAGTGTTGTTCCATAAGAGAAAATGCAGAGGTAACGCTCACAACTGATCGTCATTCATGCTTCGGCAAATTTTCCGTCATCACGTTAAAGGAGGCAACAAATTCAACTGCATTTTGACAGTAGTGAAGAAATAAACGCCCTCAGCACAGAAATATCACGTTGATGCACAAGACAAACATCATCATCACAAATAGCGTTGCCCATAAACAAGAGCTGTGAGTTTAATGTACGGTAATTTGATTTTAATGTAATATTCATCACTTTCAGGAAATGAAAGTACAGCAAAATATCAAGTAGTTTTGGCAGCAGACAAAACGCTGCATCAAGCTGCAGGGCTGAAAACTCTTCTGAGCTAAATGAACCGTTTAGAAGCGACTGGATGATGTGGAAAATGCAGCGTCACTGAAATGACAAGAGCTTTGTTTTCCTGAAAACATGTCCGTTATTATAATGAAACCCAAGAAGGCAGCTCAGACGCAGGAGCTTCTCATCCTCATCTTATGTTACAGAACCAACAAGCAAAGCGTTTTGTAGAACCAACAGGTAGATTAGTATCACATCTGTTTGTCATCGGACCCATTGGAACAACCCCAAACACACCACTGGTTATGTAGATGAGTCAGAACCAAGTGAAGTTACTGATGATCCTTTGTCGGCTGATGTGCTTTGTTTCCAGGCCTTAAAGCCACATTACCATTAAAAGCAGTGGTGTGTGTGCGGCTCATGGACTCTATCAGTGTGTTAATGACAGTGTGTGCATCAGGCATCAGCAGTGTTTATAGTGATGAGGGGATCAAAGACAGGGGCTGAGTTTCACATTATCTCAGTCAGGAGATCAAACACACCTTCGGGACGCGCACGCTCACGTGCACGCTCACGTGCACGCTCGCACTTCAGGGCTCGTGTGTCTAATGAGTGTGTTTTATGAAGCACTGCTGCTTCCCTCTGTGCTAAACGAGTCCTCCACGGAGCTTTACGGCCTCGGCCCTCGCTGTCTGTGTCTCATCACACGCCTGCTCGCGTGTCCACGTGTTGCTTCTGCTGCGCGTCTGCGCTCCCACGTGCGCTCGTCTCGTTCCAGTCCCTGTCTCTGTGCTGCTGTTTACCAGGCCGCGCTTTAAGTGAGTTGCACCCAAAGCACACAGAGACTCTGGGACGCACAGGACAATTGATTTGCTCAATATGTTTTGGCACAAGCCAGCAGACTTCAAATGGGCTTTTAAGTGCCCGCGCCGGTGACTTGGTGGTGGTGCTGAAACGCAACCAAAAGAGCCACGCTCGCTCTGTAATGTTGATTAATGCTCGAGCGGCGCCTCCAGATAATAATTCCAGAAAACATTCTTATTGGAATCCAGCGAGGTCCTGTTTCATCTCCTTCAAATATTAGTGAAGTGCCTCAGAGCCATAGATAAAAGCCCGACATCGCTCCTTTCTTGTTATTCGTTGCTGGGTGATTGTAGTGAGAGAACAAGCGCTTCATCTGACATCTGGTGCTGATGTGAGCGTGTTGTACAGAAAGATGGTGAGATAAACGCGCCAGTCGTTCACCTTGTGCCTGGTTGATGATTCGTGGAATATGAAAAAAGCTCAGTAGCAGCGTTTGATGCATGTGCTTGAGACGTTGACCTGATGATAAACAGTATTAAATTTACAGTTCCAATGTCCCACTGAGGTTTTCAGAATAAACAGGACACCAATATCAAGTGTAGGCATTTAAATAGTGACCCACTCCACCCGCTGACCTCAGCCACGTCAGCTCCGTTCCCATGGATCCACTGGATCCTGTTCGGGTTTGCTGGGTTTTCCTGCACGGCCTTTCATCGCGTGCGAGAGCAGCTGTGTTCGTTTGAGCAGGTGGAGGTCGATGTTTGACATCTGCAGGTGGAGGCACATCCAGTCACGCGACCGTGTTATTGCTGATCGCTAACACAAAATGTGTCGAGCTGTTGCGTGAGGTCTCATCATGCGTGCAGGACTAGGAAGCTGGTTTGCAGGGAGCTTCAGAAGTTTCCAGTTGACCCTGTGATGTTGCAGGTTTTGCTTTGGTCAAAAGGAGCCTCAGGACAGCGGCGGGCAGAGGCGAGTTCACTGCAGCCTGTGAACCTCCGTCAGTCATCTGGGCGAGGAGGGAACAGCTGAGAGGGAAGCAGCTGAAAACACACGCGCCTGCAGAGGGAGCTGACCCCGTGTCCCCACACACACACACACACACACACACACAGTCCCGCTTATACGCTGCTCCTGTAAAACGCATGGCAACGTACAGTATGGCCACGCGGATGCAAACACACGCTGGTGTGACAGATTGTGTCTGACAGCGGTGTCCTCTCCTCTCATGCTCCCTGTACTTGTGTCCTTTCTCTGCCCTTTGTGTGTGTTTGTGCGTGAACATTGGTTTAATTCAATTCACTTTCGCTCCTGGAGCTTTCACAGCAGCACGTGCTGTAGAGTGGAGTTCTGTCAGCGCTCAGGTTGATAACCTGGTGCTGGTGCTGAGACGCTTCGGGTTCGGGTGGCATCATGTGTGTCTGTTCATGATGTCTCCATATTCGTGGTTCAGTATTTATTTCATCTCCAAACTGCACCAACTAATTGAACCTCTCATTGTTCACACAGTGGAGTAATAATGTTATTAATAGATTATAATGAGGTTCGTGAAACAGCACCATTAATCTGCCATTAGATAAATCATTAGTGTAAATAAATGTATTTCTACTGTCTTCATCACAGTGATGCTCAGTTTATTCAGCTCAGTTAAATGAGTTGATTTCTAAACCGTCTCCTCCTCCCTCTCTCATCCTCGTTTCCTTTTTGTCGACTTTCTTCCCATGATCCTCTGCTCCTCCAGTAGTAGTAGACTTCACTTCCTTCTCTCCTTCCTTGTCATCCCACCTCGCTTTGCTCCTCATGTCCTCTCCTCTTCTCCTGCTTCTCCTCCTGTGGGACTATGTACGGCTGTGACGTTGTAGCAGCTCCTTCCTCCTCCTCCTCCTCGTCTCCTCCCCTGCTGTATTGTTTAATGGCGACTGTGCCGTTTCCTGCTCATCTGCTTATCTCTACCTTGACAACTCCACCGGCTCCTCTGCTCGGCTCCACCTCCTGCTTTTACAGCTCACCTCCCCTCCCACTCTCATCTCCCTCTGCCTCCTCTGATGGAACCTGAATCAATCAAACATGACAGAGTGTAAAAATCCCCTCCTCTCCCCTGCATTGATTTTTTTCCTTCTCTCTATCCTTTCCTCCACATATGGAGTCTCCAGCATTCTGTCTTCCACTCCCCTCTCTGTCCTGTCATTTCCCATCACGTCTAGAGAAGGACTCTATCAATTTGTGACAAGGTGTAAAAGCCTCATGCACACTATAAACACACAACCTCCTCTCAGGCAGACACTTCATGAGAACAGAAAATATCAGCATTTACTCAAATTTCTAACCACATATCATTAAGTGATTACACTTCCTGTCCATCACAGTAATAATCTGACTGTGTCATCAGAGTTGCAACTAATGTGTAATATTGTTTTTTGTTTGAAGTGAGTGAAGAAAGAGGAAAACAAAGAAATTCAGATCTGTTATAATAATGAGGAACAAAGATAATAGAATGATATTAAGTACAGTAGATCAAAAGAAAAGAGGGATTGAAGCGGGAGGAAGTGGTTTCAGGAACGGCGACGGGGAGGAATTTATTCTCCAGCGTTTTGTGCATCTCACCGTTCAAACGCATTCACCGCTACTGGAGTAAATGAATGTGACGTTTGAAAGCACATTCAACTATTCTTTAAGGTTGAGTTCCCTGTACATCCGGATGCTTCAAGATTTTACTTTACCTGATCTGAGCTGTGATGGAGAGAAAGGCCACAGAGTGGGGAACTGCTAAATGCTCCAGACGGCAGCTTTGACGGCAGCAAACGTAGCCTCTAACCCCCAGCCTGTCGGGGGGGGGGGGGTCTAACAGGCCGCGCTCATCCCACATTGGGGTTTAGTGAAGTCCCCTAATTGAGTTCATTAAATGGCCATTACATGGTGTGTTCGTGCATGTTGGAATTGATTTGACTTAATGTGAACTTTGAAGGACACATGGTCAGAGAGGAGTGAGCGATGACGGTGTAAAACCCCCGTTCACCACCTTCAGAGCGTTTGCAGAGCCCTTAAACCATGACGCGTTTGTGTGCATGCTTCAGGTAAATCAGCCCGTACAGTCCAGGGGCTGTTCAGTGCGTCTGCAGCTGGAAGGTTTTACTGTAGATGAGAAGACGCGTGAGCTGACTGACTGAACGCACCTAAACCCCAGCGAGGACCCACCCTGTGCTGCTCCTTAATGATCAGCTGTAACAGGATAACGGGTCCCCTATGGAAAATTTGATCACGCTTCCCCTCCTTTTTCTCCTGCCTCTGTGAAACCCCCACAGCACCGCTCCTCGCTTTGATCCCAGACTGCAGAGTGAGTCTCAATTACTGGCACAGGCCATAAAGAAAAGGGCAAATGAAGAAAAAGAAAGAGAGCGTGGTCATGCAGAGATAACTAGATTGTAGGGAAGCGATTGTATATTTTCATTTAGTTAAGCTGCTATTGTTAATTATTAAATAGTTTAAGCTTATTAAACTGAATAATGAATGCTCAGAAATATTAATTAGTTCTGAAGGTAGATGAAACCTACTTTGATTTAAGTCATTTGCATTAGTTGAAGTGACATGACCACAGTCAGAGATGCTGCTGCCTTACATCCCATCATTTAACAGCATCCTTTGATCCAACCTGTCATCACATAACAATTACACTTTACACTCACATGAAACTAACTGACAACTACTGTAGTGACCTGTATGTGAAACGTATGGCTCCACGCAGCACTTTTCTTCGCCATAACTTCACCTGATCTTCCATATTTGTGTGTCATCAGAGGAACAGCAGAAGGAAGTGGAGGAGGAAGAGGAGGCGCTGACGGGGAAGGACGAAGAGGAGCGGCGCATTGCGGAAATGGGCCGGCCCATGTTGGGAGACCACGTCAAGCTGGAGGTCGTCATAGAGGAGTCGTACGAGTTCAAGGTAAGATGAGAAGAAGCTGCGTATGTGGGACTCGTGGTGGAAATTTTCCATAAAGAGGCCGATGAGAGAGTTGTTGATCGTGCACATCAACAAACCAAAAACCAGCTGGGGAGATCAGTGCACACACCACGAAGGTGTGATGCAAAGAACCCACGATCCTCAAGTTGCTTCTGCCTTTTAACCCCTTTCTCTGGCTCTGGTGGAATGTCTCTCTGCAGCAATGGAATTGTTGTGTCACCTTATCTCGCTGCTGATTGTGAGAATGTCTGCTTTCTCACTTCTGCATCGTCATGTCTTGTTATCCAAAGGACAGGAACACCGAGCTTCCAAGACAAGATGCATTGGCTTTAACAGCCTGGGTCTGGTGGGGAGTCAGATAGGATGGAAGCCATGAGGACCGGGTGTTCTGTTGTAAAAGACAAACATATATCATAAATTATTAGTCAGTCAAATGGAACATCAGATGTTTAGACTTGATGTACGACAGCACAGGAGATTAGTTGTTTGTGTAAGAATGTTCAGTTCAGTATTGCATCTAACCAGCACTGTGTTGGATAAGAAATAGCACAAAGGCACAATTTTTCTATTACAGACTGTAAATACTATTTATGTTTAGTTTATTGGCACTTTACATGTACACGTGAAATCATAACCAGTACTCGGAAGAGGAGTAGAGAATCAAACATGAATTTTCTTCAACTGGTCAAACAGCACCAGCATCATGGTCACTGTTGGATGAACACACATACATGCTGTCACCTCATGACATTCAGGAAACACTTCCTGTGCATCTCGTCCTTTGCCTCTCGTCCCACGCAGACTCTAACAGCCAGCGTGGATGTAATTACCATCCATGTTTCTGTGTGCGTGCTAATGCATGTTCATTGCTGCCACTCCACCTACACGCTCACTCTTAATAACACCCAGTAATAGCTCACTCCTTTATAGGATGCTATACGTCGTCTACATTAGCGTGTGTGCGTGTGTGTGTGTCTGTGTGTGTGTGTGTGTGTGTGTGTGTGTGTGTGTGTGTGTGTGTGTGTGTGTGTGTGTGTGTGTGTGTGTGTGTGTGTGTGTGTGTGTGTGTGTGTGTGTGTGTGTGTGTGTGAGAGAGAGAGAGAGAGAGAGTCAAATGTTTTCTTACGATTTTATTACATAAAGTGTGAAATGAAACCATAAATCACAGATATAAAAGTGAGGAGCACTGGACATGTTAAAATTGTGTATTGGTAGCAGTCTATACTTCCCTAAATGTGGAGGAAGTCTGGGAAGAAATAATAGGTTCTTGATCAAGAGCCCATCATTTTGTGACACCTCAGCAATCAGCACTGATGGCCAGTGATCACCCAGTCAGCAGAATGAAATGAGGCCGCACCAATCACTGCATTTAAGAATGACAAAGAGTCCAGTTTGCTCAGACAAACACAGTGTGCTTTTGGTTGAACGCAAATGAACTAGTGTTTGAAGCTCGGTTGTAGTTTGCTACAGCACAAAATCGAGTTCCTTCTCAACCTAAAGTCCAGAAGCTGATGCTTTACATGAGGTGAGACAGAGACTCAATGAGTGAGAACAGACAGTAGAGAGAAAATGCATGAAGAGCGGTCCTACTAAAGCCCAGCCGAGCTACATAAACAGTCCACATACAATAGGCAGAGAAAAGCTGCTTGTTTGTGTGTGCAGCAACACACTCTTCACACCTCTAAGCTCCATTCAACACAATTAGCTTCCCAGTTTCCCTCTGAAGTGCAGTGAAAAGGGGAAAGCAATCCCCAGTGCGCCACTAATTAGTGTGTGGAGCCTGTGTGTGTATATTTGTGTGCAATCTAAATATGTCATAAAATCATTCCTTACTTTTCCAGAAAACAACAAAGAAGTAAAAATAAACAATGAACAAAGGTGTCAAGTAAAGAAAGGTTGATTGATGACAGAAAGAGAAGGAAAGCACAGACGTGTCCAGCACATTTCATAAGATCTGATTAATAAAGGACGATCCCTCAAACTCTGCCTTACAATAGCTGGAATATTAAACACTCAACCAACCATTAGTCTCTGTCTTTGGCAGAACACAGTGGACAAGCTGATAAAGAAGACCAACCTGGCTCTGCTGGTGGGAACCAACAGCTGGAGGGACCAGTTCATAGAAGCCATCACAGTGAGCGCTGGTAAGGCCTGTGTGTGTGTGTGTGTGTGTGTGTGTGTGTGTGTGTGTGTGTGTGTGTGTGTGTGTGTGTGTGTGTGTGTGCGTGTGTGTGTGTGTGCGTGCGTGCGTGCGTGCGTGCGTGCGTGCGTGCGTGCGTGCGTGCGTGCCTGTCTGTCTGTCTGTCTGTCTGTCTGTCTGTCTGTCTGTCTGTCTGTCTGTCTGTCTGTCTGTCTGTGCTGCAGGTTGAACAGTCTGATGGGGTTATGTTGAATGTGGACCTGTGCTCTTTGTCTAATGATCAATATAATAAGTGTCACTGAATGCTTGTGTGTTGTGCTGCTTTTGTGGGTGAGTGATTTCATGGATCCTTGGAATTGTGTGGTTTTTGATGGTTGCTGGAAAATGGACTGGCCTGGTTTGAGGGCTTGGACAAACGAGCACTGACCAGATGGAGATTATGTTGAGAGCAACTGTGGGTGCAATCGTGTGAGTTTGAGCCTCCACAAAGACAAAAGAACAAC
This sequence comes from Betta splendens, assembly GCF_900634795.4. Classification (NCBI taxonomy): domain Eukaryota; kingdom Metazoa; phylum Chordata; class Actinopteri; order Anabantiformes; family Osphronemidae; genus Betta; species Betta splendens. The sequence continues at coordinate 16,188,482 of NC_040895.2, forward strand.
AAGAGAGAGTGACAGAGAGAGAGATTGTGTGTTTTAATGTGGGATGAGATTGGATCAGGATTTTTAACATGTCATTTCATTGCTGATGGAAAAAAGGCACATGTGAGAATGAAAGATAAAACACGTACGGGCTGGAATAAAGTCAGTTTATTTATCAGATCAGATCGGATGCCTGAAGAGAAAAGGTTCCACTGAGGAAGAGGAGGAGGCAGCACCTCTTTGTGTTTCTCTGCAGAATCTTCACAGCTGACTGGTTCCCAGTGTCCAACTCGCCCCCTGGAGGCACGAGAACGCTACTGCAGCTCAGCACTGGAAGCAGGAGCTTGGCTTGATGTTTGTACAGGATCTGTGGCCTGTTTGTTGTTTAGAGGTATTACTTGCAGAGCACTCAGCACAAGGCTTTAGTCAGAAGCCAGGGAGCTCAGGGGAACGACAGAACCAGTACAACTCAATGTCTCCCCACAGATAGAAATCAGATAAAAAAGGTGAAATGAGTAAATTGGTGAGTTGGTTGCAGGAAGATTAGTTCCGTTCTTTGGTTTGAGCAGTCAGTCAGTGATTCAGTGTGTGTGAATGCGTGTGTACATCAGTAATGGTCCAGGTCTTTCATGTGAATGCGTAGCTGGACACAAACAGCCAGTTTTGCTGCCGCGCTGCTGTGTTTCTGTGAGACCATTGCTTGACTACAGCCTGCTCAATCACTTCAGTGTCTCCAAATGACTTTATCCTTCATCCCGTGTGGGGGTGTGTGTATGTTTGCTGGTGCTTTAGTTAGCTGGCCTGTCAGCCAGCCTTTGTTGGCGAGCTGATGCCATTAATGAAAGGAGCTGTCGTCTCTCTCTTATCTGGGATTAGCTTGTCTAGGCTGACAAAGTGCAGTGTGTGTGTGTGTGTGTGTGTGTGTGTGTGTGTGTGTGTGTGTGTGTGTGTGTGTGTGTGTGTGTGTGTGTGTGTGTGTGTGTGTAGGTGTGTGTGTGTCTTCCACTGATGCTGTTGGTGTGTGTGTGCGCACCTTCCACTGAGGAACAAGGTTTTATTGGATGATATGCTTTCAGTCGCTCTTTCCTACACATAGTTTTATTACCGCATATTTACACCGGGATGATCACATGTGCAGAATGTTAATAGGACCACTGCAGCGCACACACACACACACTGCTGACAAGCTAAAGCAGACTGATCACTTCATCAGGCCTTTAAACCTGAAGCAGTGGGATTTTAAGGAGTTCAAAGTGTTTGAAAGTAAGAGCTGATTGGACGCTTACGCATCAAACCGGCAGCTGGTTGTGCGACAGACATCCAGCTGGGAGAGGACCGCTCCAACGACGCGCTGCTCTGTGCCTGTTGTTTACCAGCAGTGGGAGCGGGAACAGTGACGAGGGCATAAATGACACAACTAAGTGCACACCCAGGGAGTTGAAAATGAAGTTAGGGAGAACTGATGAAACTGCGTTTTTTTAGTATTTACGTGTTTTGGAACAAGTTGAGTGTAACAACAATGCTGGTGCGTAAAGATAAAAGCTGGATCAATCTGCTCATTAGCGTCTCTCACTTCAGGACGAGACTTCATTTAAAGCTGTGGTTGTTAATTTGGCGGCGTTGCAACGAGCAGACTGGTCCCTGTCTCACCACAGCCTGAACGTTTCCCGTGTGTTTGATTCTTCCACATCTCCCCCGCTCTGCCTCCGTCTGCCTCCTCCTAATTACTAACCATAGGAGGAAGGTCAAGGATGAAGCACTTCTCCTGTGGAATGCAAATGGTGGTGAGTGAAATGAAGGAGCTCGAGGCCGGACCCGGTCGCATCTCCTGGGCTCCATCCTCTTTTCTCCATCATATGTTGATGGAGGGATACTCGCACTGTGAGGCTAAGATGCCTGAGAGCCACGAGAGAGTTGTGTTGAAACAGTTGAAGCAGTAAATTAGTGAAGCTGTATGAATGAGCAGGTATGATGTCAGACATCTGCTGTAGGTGTTGCCTCATTATTGATGCACACCTTTAAACCTAAACAGAGACGTGCCGTTGGCTGCTCGTCCTCTCAAACACTGATTCCAGGCTGTGACTGAGTCCAGAGCCTATCGCTGATCTAGAGGTGGATTTGAAGCTCGCTGATAAACGAACTGGGTCTAATCTCATCTCGATCCCTCTCTTTCTCACTGGCTCCAGTTCCCTCTCGCTGCCTCCTTCTATTATCCTTCTTTACGCTCTCTGATCTTAAACGTATCAGATCCAAATCAAGATTCAAACGTCTTTGAAGGATTCTTAAATATTCCTCTTGACCAAAGACATTCAGAATTTCTCGTTGCTTCTTTGTGCTTCATCCAACCTTCCACAAATGGTATTTGCTTTGTAGAAATCGTTTTTTAATGCTTGTTTGTCCGTCCTGCTAGAACAGCAGCTATCAGAGCACATGTAGGAGCTGCCGAGCTCAACCACGGGTCAAAACATCACAACACCATGTTGCAATGACGTACTCACACGTGCATTAATTGCTGTCAGGGCTCGTGACGTGAGAAACCTTTAGCATTAAAGCTCCTTGAAATGTCAGCGTGCTGATGTGTGAATGTGAGCACCCGCTGACCCGCCTTCCCCTCCGCGTCCTGTCCGCGTTCGCGGCTGGTGGACGTGGAGGAAGGCGCTGTGTGTGTGTGTGTGTGTGTGTGTGTGTGTGTGTGTGTGTGTGTGTGTGTGTGTGTGTGTGTGTGTGTGTGTGTGTGTGTGTGTGTGTGTGTGTGTGTGTGTGTGTGTGTGTGTGTGTGTGTGTGTGTGTGTGTGTGTGTGTGTGTGAGAACGGGTGAACATTTCATATTAGACCTGTGAATCATGGGCCCTGAGCAGCTCATGACTGCACCAGCAAATGTGGAGTTGTTCCGTCGCTGTTGGAACAAGCCATGTGGTGTAAATGTCAGCGTGCAGTAATGCTGCACTCAGGTACAGCACGACGAGGGCGCAATGACGCTGCTGAACTCCCCAGAGCGGCCGCGTCCATCCAGGTTCACAGAGAACGACCCTAAACCTCAGCCGGAGCCTGAGCAGTGAATAAACATGTTGCCACATCAGAAAACTCATTTGTGTAAGTTTTAATACCTTTTGTAGTTTTGTTGTAATCTTGTGTAAACACTGAGGAACATTCACCTGTTGAACCAAGCGGAGGAAAATCAATGCAAAGAGGATCAAGAGAGGGAAAAAAGGGGATTGTTAGGAAAGAGAGTGAAGAAGCGAAGTGAGGAGAAAGGGAGAGAGATTGATGTTCAAACGCTCCACACTTCACTGCCCTCTAATTACTACCAGCACCCACACTGTTCATCACCTCATTCCCTGAAGCTTTGAATGGAGGAATTCAAGGCAAAACCTTTCAAAATACGCAGAGCGTGGAAATTGATGTCGCTACTGCAGTTTTGGGGGAATTTGATGCCAGTAAATATCAGTGACTGCACAGAAAACAAAGGGAGGACCCGGCGAAGGAGTGGAGTGTGTTTACTTTGTCAGACACGTGTGATGCAGTTCTCACCTGTCTGCGAGCGCTGCATCCTCCACATGATGAATGACCGAGAACGCTCCACTCGCTCAAACTGTTTAATTGATTAGTTGACAGAGCGGCCGTCCTGTCAGAAAGCAGGCGATGATGGACCGAAAACTCTGAGAAAAGGCCTGACACAGCGGAGATGAAGGCGAAATGAAGTCCTCACTGGAGGAAACGTGACGCTTCTCAAAACGCTCCACTTATTCTGCGGCTGTGAATAAAACAATTACAGTGAGGCTTTCATTGAGCTGGAGCCCTCCAGCGACTCGGGGTCTGTTTGATGGAGATGACAGCACCAGTCACATGTTAATATATACATGAGCGCTGACAGCAGGGCACTCAGAGCCAGGATCACGTCACGGGACGGTTCCAACAGTGGGTTCGACCCAGCCTCCAGCCTATGGAGCGAAAGCTCAGTGAACCAGACTGAGCCGGAATGAAGCTTGGCCACAGTGACACGAGCGCCGCCGCTGCTCCTGAGCTCAGACCGTCCCACTTCAGTCGCACCCTCCAGTCCTGCAGGCGACATGCTCGTGTTCACGCATGCTGCCAGCGGGTGGAGAGTAGCTGCTCTCCACATCTGACCCAACGGACCTTCTGCAGCACCTAACGCACGTCTGCAGCAGCACCTCAGTGGGGCAAGGACCAAATATAGAGTCAGAGCTAACGCCCCATGTTAGTAGGATCACATCTAATTATATACAGTAAAATCTGCATCATCCCAGAACCAAAACCGTACAGCAGCTAACAGCTAAGTTATAGGAGGAAAGAAGATGCTGCAAGTGAGTCACAGTGAAAACAGGTCCATGGAAATATGCTGTGAAAGCAGAAAAGTAGGAGAGAGAGGAAGACGGTTGTTTTTAGAGCCTGACGTTCTATATAAAGCAGCACAGGTGTGACTGCACACACATCATCATTAATGAAGCAATGCACAAATGATAAATGGTGCATGTTTTTTAATGTCAACATTTTTGCCTGTTTGTGATACACAGGCTACCTGGAATCAGGAGTGAGGCCTCATTAATATGTAAATGTACGCACACAGATGCTCAGGCTCTCGGTGTACGAGGCGCCTGTGGTGAAAGCTTGACGACGGGACCGCGCCTCATTCTGGAGCCGTCAGGAGTCCCAGCAGGACGCCGGTGTCTACTGCAGCACAGCACACGGCTGCAGTCACGTACCACCGCCCTGAATGAGCATCAGCCCTGGAAATCGCCCATGGAGCTCATTTGATTCAGATTTTGTGAAGCAGCTACTTGATATTATATCACGGCCGAGCTGTTGAGAAGATGTGGACTTCGAAGCTCTGCTGATGTCAGCTGCCAAAACGTGCTGCTTTGCTGTGAACCAGTCGAGCCTCTTTGATAAGAGCTGGTTTGTAGCTTTAGGTGGTTTGGGTTCATGGCCTCGTCAGGAGGAGCCACACCGGCCACTAAGAACCAGTAAGCGGCCTCCAGCGCGGTTGTTGTGTGCAGCTTTTAGGCTCATATAGTGTGTTCTATGCTCCACCGCTGCTTATGAAGCTGCCACATCAGGACACACAGGCAGGAAAGGCTGCATCCAGCTGAAGCGCGCTGTGTAGGATGAAACAGGAAGCAGAGGTGAGAACCTGGAGTTGTGTATAATTCATATCCACGCGTGTGCGTGCAGTAATGGATGAGGTCACAGCCGGCTGCACTGACCTGCTGCTGCTGTTTATTGTCCATGATTTGCTTTGAAGTCCTGATAGGAAACATTTCTTATTAACTCCAGCAAACTGGGACCCCACAGTTAACCTCAGTCTTTGTGTTAAAGCAGCTTGATGGAGTCTGCTCTGCTTTTGGTTCGATGAAGTTATTACAGTGCTGTCTTGTCTTGGCTGATTTCGATAGAAGGTAATTTATTCATCATCGCAGTTACTTGAGTGTCGCTTTGACTTTTCTGAACCCGGTTTCATTTCCACATTTAAGGTTTTCAAGGTTTGTTTTTTTTTTGCAACGTCCTCTCAATTACAGCTGCTTCTCAAATGACTGGATGAATAAAGTGTGAATACTGCTGTTAAAGCAAACGTTGCCATTACATATTTGTTTATTTTTGAATGGACTATTTGCAGCTCGTGTGACAGTTTAGGGTGCCGACGCTTCGTTCGTGTTTGATCCCCTCTTCCTCCTCCAGGCGAGGACGACGATGACGAGGAGTGTGGGGAGGAGAAGCTGCCGTCGTGCTTCGACTACGTCATGCACTTCCTCACCGTCTTCTGGAAGGTCCTGTTTGCCTTCGTCCCCCCCACAGAGTACTGGAACGGCTGGGCCTGCTTCGTGGTGTCCATCTGCATGATCGGACTTCTCACCGCCATTATCGGTACAAACTACAGCTGTAACGCGGCCTCATCAATCACTAAGAATGAAATTAACACTTTAAAGGATATTCAAACCATAATCAGGTCCAACATAACCTTCATGTTATTCCTCATTCATTGTTGTAGGAGACTTAGCTTCTCATTTTGGCTGCACAGTGGGACTGAAGGACTCGGTGACAGCAGTCGTCTTCGTTGCATTGGGAACCTCTGTTCCAGGTGAGTGCCTGTTTGCTGAGTCTGTTTGTTCCTTTACTGATACTGACCACTGCTACAGCTGTTTTAATTATCTTAAATGTGCTGCTATTGAACTTTCCAACTTTAATCAAAGACCTTCCTCTCGCCACACTTGGCATTTCATAACAGCTTTAACAGCATAAATCGTTATTGGTCTCCTTAAGGGAGCACTTCTTGGCATTTTCGATTTCTTCAGTTTTTATTACTAGGAGCTTTTATTCTGCTGATTTATTCAGGTCCATATCCTGCATGGTTAAAACAGCTTTGTGAAATCAAAGAGTGTCCTTCCACAGAGGAGAAATGAACTTATTTAAATTGCTTGATCTACACGTCAATTCATTAGTCAACTGCTCAAGTTTCACTAATGTGAGATTTTATATTGTTTTAAAACTAAAAATGGTCCATTAGTCTTTGATGACAAATTAAAAATGTTATCACATTATAACAAGAAAACAAGAGTATTTGATATTTGATATTTATACACAGTATGTACATATACTGTATGTATGCATAGTGTCACCACAGCAGCGTGGAGACTCCAGTTCATGAGGAACATGTGTGTTCACCTTCGTCTCCTGCTGCACACGCCTGCACACGACTGTGCAGCTGTACTGACTTTGACTCAGACTCACAAACCTGCAGCAAATTAAAACCTCAATAGGTTCATGCGCCCAGTAACCTTTGCTGTAACCAGCCTGTGTTCTTAGCATGGGCCCATTTGTCATGTCAGGCTCTGGTCCCTCCATTCAGAGCTGCGTGGGAGAAGGATTGATGATGTAGGCGTTCACTCGCTCACCTGCGCGCAGACGTGACTTACAAGTATATGGACAAGTACAAATGCAACATCCAGAGAGACCCACTCACTAATGGTTGCATTTACAATACACACTCATCCAAAAGACTCCAGTCGGGTGGCTATTACAATAAATAACAGTCATCCTGGGCTGTGGTTCCGCGATGATTAACCTCATTTATTACAGTCAAACGCAAACACAATGGAGGAAACAACGACCAGCAGAGCCGTTAAAATTCATTTAGAAAATAAAAACTAAAACCTATTGTTGGTTTGGGAAATCTTCTTTAAATGTTTTGTATGATAAACATTGTCGGAATAAACATCTGTTGCCTAAGGAACGGTGCTATAACAGTAATGAGATGAGAAGGAGGAGGAAAGAGTGTTTGATGAAGAGGAGTAGGGAGGATTAGGTAGAAGGAGGCGAGAGAGAGGAGTTGAGGCGCAGGAGGAGAGGGCAGGAAACCCCCCGGGTGAAACGCTCCCCCATGAGGAGCTGCAGAGTGAGACCTGCCTGTGAACACCCATCATTACACACATTCGCACGCACAACACGCACGCACGCACACACACACACAAACAAGCACGCACGCACATACACGCGCATGCACACACACACACGCACGCGCGCATGCACACGCACACAAACACACACACACACAGAAACACACATGCACGCACACAAACACACACACACACACAAACAAGCACACACACAGAAACACACATGCACGCACGCAAACACACACACACACACACACAAACAAGCACGCACATACATACACACGCACGCACACACACACACACAAACAAGCACGCACGCACACAAACACACACACACACACACGTCATAAAGGTTTCTGTTTGCTCAGACAGACTGCTGAAGCTCCTCTGTGTCCGTCTGTCTCTCAGAACCGGACCTCCCGGACCGTTTGAGGCCGTACTTTTCATTTGGCAGCGTTCTCGCCGCTCCTTTCAGCGCGGTCAGGACCGGCGTCCCTTCGGAGCCGCGCTGTCCTGGCAAACAGGAGGAACGTTTTGGGACTGAGAGGCACAACTCTGATTAGTTATCAGGCCAAGAGTTATTTGCCCCTGCAGTGAGATGCGGCTCTGTGAATTATTGATCGTGTGCTGCTGGCGTCGCTTTACAGTAACAGGATTAAATATTGGGGCTTCTAATTTAAGGCTGCTTGTCTAAAAGTGGAAAAAGGGATTTGCACAATGCTTTGTTTTAATGATTCGATGTGCTCGGCGTTTTTTTAAATGCTTGTGCTGGTGCAGCCTGGAAACGGCTGCGTGGTGAGATCAGGAGTCCAACGGGGGCGATGCTGACGCCACGGAGGCTGCTTTCAGTAGCTTCCACTGTCTGGATTAACACGACAGGGTTCAAATGACAGAACACTTTCATAGAGCAGCGACAGCTCGGTCTCATATTGGCCGGAGGCAAAAGGCCAAGTCATCACCACAATCACTGTTTTTAATTAAAGCATGTTTCAGTGGTGGCACAAGAGAAAGGTCATAATTACACTAACGAGTAATATTTTCTATTGGAGGCACATTTTGATTGCTCCCAACTGAAATAGCATAAAGAGAATAATGTATAAAATCGCATCTGCAGTTGATTCACTCATAGAACGATAAAGTTGATGGTGAGACTCTCTCTCTCTCTCTCTGCTCAGATACGTTTGCCAGTAAAGTCGCTGCCATCCAGGATCAGTATGCGGATGCATCCATTGGCAACGTGACAGGATCCAATGCTGTCAATGTTTTCCTGGGGATCGGGGTGAGTAGCGCTGGAGTGACATGATGAATCCAGAGTCCACGCGCGGTGCTGGGCTCATGCGTCTGTGCTGATGCTTCCAGGTGGCGTGGTCCATCGCCGCCATCTACCACAGCAGCAAGGGGGAGGAGTTCCGGGTGGACCCGGGCCGGCTGGCGTTCTCCGTCACGCTCTTCACCATCTTTGCCTTTATCTGCGTGGCCGCGCTGATGTACAGACGGCGGCCAGAGATCGGCGGGGAGCTGGGCGGGCCCCGGACTGCCAAGGCCCTGACCACCATGCTGTTCTTCAGCCTGTGGCTCATCTACATCCTGTTCTCCTCACTAGAGGCCTACTGCCACATCCAGGGCTTCTGAGATGATGAGTGGTTGCTGGAAGAAACCGAGGGGAGCTGGATGAACGGATGGAAATAAAGGCTTGCTCATTGATACATAATTCCCTCCCTTTACGCAGTAGACTAACAGATGGATGAGTATATGGATGTATAGATGAAGGAATGTAGAGCACACTACATCATCTAAAAACTGAATGGAAAGGAGTTTGCATGCATGAACGGATGAATGGACTGGAGAATCTCAGGAGCTAGAGAGAAAGCTCAGAATATGAAAAAGTGGAACTAACTAAGGAAGACATTTATCTCCCAGTATACATATATGAATCCAAATGAATCAAGCTGTCTTAAGTCCACCTCTCTTTCAAATACTGTACATAAAACAAACCCATGCCCATAGAATGAAGACACTGAATGTGTCCCAGCTTGACACTGGATCAGATGGACTCCATCACAGCTGCGAGGATGCGACGCCATTAGATTCTTCGCGCGGAGCAGTCGGTCTCGGCGCTCGTCCGCATCCGCCGGGAGCAGAAGCACCGCGTCAGTTTGTACGTGCATGAAAAGAACCAAACCTGAAGGAGCGGAGTTCATAACTGTTTAATGACGGCAAACTGTGAGTGCGAGTGTGTGTTTCTGTGCTTGTGTGTTGTTGGAAGATGGTCAAGTACTGTGAGAAAAACAAAAAAGGAGAAGAAGAAGCCTTTTTGGTTTTGCTGCGCGACACAGGACACGCTTCGCATTCAGGGTCCGTGTGACTCCTGCAGCCTGTAGAAACGCAGAGTAGGATTCTTTGGTGTAGGACTCAACCCAGCCAACGGTTGAGCTTAGAAATATGTAAATACAAAGGGTTGAATGTCTCGGTTTTGCCATGTGCTTCTAACAGACCCTCCTTACGTTGCTTTATACTGTAGATGTAAATGGTTTGGACTCGTTTGAGTGCGGGAGGCGTTAGTGTGCTTTTACCTTTAATAGGCCGCGTCTGAGAAGACGCAGCGGCCGCTCTACCGTTTAAAACTGTTAGAAGAAACCACCACTTTGCATCAATATCTAGCGTTAGGGGCTTAATCGTGTGTTGTAGAATTTGTTAACTGGTTTTCCGCCGATGAGGCTGACTGTCTATGCGTGAGTCACAACATGGCAATAGGCTTTGAATTGATAGGTACCGCCCTCTGTGACGCCTGGTGTCCGCTTCGCTGCCTCCGCCGTCGTTTATCACCTTTACGCCGCTTGGTTCCGTCCCCGTGTCTTAAGCTCCTCCCCCTGGCTGGTCAGTGGACCAATCCAATCCTTAAGGGCTTTGTATGAAACAACCGCTAATCCCCAACCCAGACCCTGGAGCTCTGATCCCTGTGGAGGCATTTGACGACTCATTCTTAAACACCAACTTTAACATCAGCTGTGGCTTCAGGCTTAAAACATCTCGTCAGTATTTAAAGTGGTCGGTTGAAGGTTGGGCTTTTGCAGGTGGGCGTGTCCCAGCTGATTAGAAGAACCTGCACCAAACTGCAGTGAGCCTTGTTCCAGATGAAACCCTCTTCACTCATTATGCTTAAAAAGGAAGCAATAAACACCCACTGTGTGCGACTCCTTCATTTAAGGGCATGTCTTTGCTACAGGTCAGGATACTGACGAACTGTTCAGCAACTCACCAACAGCCTCCGCTCAGAAGCATGAGGCAAGAAATCAAGAATTACAGCAAAATGCCCCAACAGGAAGTAATTATCCTGATCTTCCCTTTTGCAAGCGTTGTTGCTGTGATCTCTTTATTTCTTGAGTTTCGACGGCACAGGGCTCTGCTCCACTTCACCGACCTTTAGGAGTGAGTGTTGGTCCAAATGAGGCTCATTATTTGGAACAAGCTGATGTAACCCCTTAAAAAGCTCCTGATACCAGCGACTGGCTCAACCACTTATCTGACTTTATGATCATATCACAGCTCCTGCCTTGGCCTCATAGGACTTAAAAAGCGACCAGAGCCTGAAATCTCAAGCAAAGCAGCTGGTCAAAATGAATCAACACCATGGTTCATGAACACTGAGTAAAACAAAAACATAAAAGTCTGGCGCAAAACCCTGAAATATGTGTTGAAAATAAATGTGCTGGTCTGGACTGAAGGAGAGATTTACACCTAAGACTGTTAACTGTTCTACTCCTTCAGCTGAAACTGAACCAAACGTTAGTGAAGTCATTCTAAGTCTGTGGTTTGTTACATGGCACCAAACTGTAAACTCCTCAAATGGCCCCCGTTCCTGCTGATGCTGTTTCTTACTTAATGTGAATATAAGTATAATAATGATGAGTGTTATCAGCGCCGTCTGTGCGGAGCCGCAGGGGGTCCAGTTAACCCACCCTCGCCCCCGTTTCCCACCCCTGTGAGGGAGCCGAGCCGAGCTGTGGGTTGGACGGGTCCGGTGAGTCCACGGTGCCGCTCAGATGAGGCCCGTGGAGCGAGCGACTGCAGAACACCTGGAAGAACCGCAGCTGTGAAGGAGACGTGGACTCGCCAGACTCTGAACAAACCACCGCTCCGTCTCGCCTGAAGGCCTTGGAGTCGCAGTTTACCCCTGTTTGTGAAAGGGAAACGTTTCTATCAGTATTCGCAGCTGAATCTGTGAATGCTTTTATTACCAATGAATCTTTCTTAAAACACCAAATATTCTTCACACGTCATTGGTCCCTTCCCTGTGGAGCTGAAGGCTTTCACGCTGTAAAAAGTGATGCTAGTCAGTATGTGGAGGCTGTTTGAGTGACTTAAACATGCGTCGTGTTGGGTTCACTCCAAGCGGCTGATCTGAAGTGGCAGTTTGCTGTTGTCCACTTGCTTTACATTAGTTTGCTGCACTTAATTTGTGAGGAGCTGAAGCTTCCGCTGCGCTGATTTAGCTGCGTCGCCTCTCGCTGTTTCTACCTTCACCCCAGAGCTCATCCGACCTGGAGCTGCAGAATCACAGCAGCGCCGCGGGTTCGGACCGGGTTCTGGTCTGAGTGGAACCGCAGCCGCGTGTGAATTCAGCTTCCGGCCGTTTGAGGTTTGAGGGTCAAAGGTCACAGCTGTACCTGTGTATATATATAACACGAAGAGCCGCTGAAGAGTAGTAAACTGTAGATTATTAGTTGTTTTTATCCTTCTGTGGTGACGTTTGAACACGTGGGCGGGTTTTAGATGAAGATAAAGCACTGCACTGTTTTTTTAAGCTTTGGTCAAACAGCTACAGCTTCTTTATCAAAGTCGCTTCTGACGTAAACAAGATATTTTTCACTCCGATGTACACAATAATAATGTACCTGATGTAAAAAGTACTATAACGTGTTGGATCGGCCGTGACTCGTTGACATGTGGCTTCTAAAGCAGAGACGGAGCTTTTGTGGCCTCGTTCACCGACGCTCCGTCAGAGACTGAGGAAGAGGAAACGCCGAGCACGGACAAACGGGCCGTTGGTTCCGTCTGAGCGAGCGCTGCTGCAGCCGCCAATGTACAGTATGGAGGAGAAAAAACATTAGCGGAGCTTCTCTAACCTTAAGGTGACAATAAAGGACTATTAAAAGGATGAAGATGACGACGGGAGGAGGAGGAAGATGATGAATAAAAAAACATGAAGTTACAGCCATACCTTGATTTCTGGGTCAGCGGGACCGAAGCGGACCTCTCCTGCCCAGCATGTGTATTGTTCTGGTGTCTCTGTGTCTCCTCCCCTTCGTCCTTCTGTGTCGCTGCTGCCAAACTAACCGAAACGGGCCGCGGCCTTTACCCCCCTCCCCTCGTCTCCCCCCTCGTCTCCCCCCTCGTCTCCCTGCGCCATGGTTTCATGGTTTCCATGTTTTGGAATGTCGATGTGCTACTTGTTGACACTGTGCATGAATGATAACACGTCTGTATATAGTTATAGAGAATCGTATCCCACCCCTGGTGTTGACTAAAGGGTTTGAATGTTGTACAGAATCAGGTTCTTCGGTTTCTTCTGTTCTGTTCTCTGACATTTCTCACGTACGTTGAGCCAACGGCAGCGTCTTGAGTTCCACTAAATGTATTCTTCTTCTTTGGGGGTATAACTTGCACATTACCGATAAGTTAAGGAGTTTTCCTTTGTTAAAAAGGCAATATCTGCTGTTATTGAATGACAGATGAGGTCTTACATGAGTATCTATCTAACGACGTATACGGGAGCTGCATGGGTTATTTGTACAGAAGACACTGCTTGCTACTTCTAATAATGTGGCTGTGGGAGAGGAATACTGTATGTACAACTAAAGGTTATTTTGTCATGACAGAAGTAATAATATTGTGTATATACTGTACAGTGTTATAAGTGAGGGAGACGATTAATGCTACGTATTTATTTAAAGGAGACAAAAACACTCACTACACTCAAGAATGACATATATTGCCTTTTTGGAGACGTAGTTTGCTTGAAGCCCATTTTTCTCCCTCACTGTCTCTCTCTGTCTCTCTGTCTCTCTCTCATTCTCCCTCTCTCTCGCTCTCTCTCTCTCTCTCTGTATCTCTCGCTCTCTTTGATTGTCTCTCTCCCTCCCTCTCTCTCTGTCTCCTTCTCTCTCTCTCTCCCCCCCCCCTCTCTCTCTCTCTCTCTCTCTCTCTCTCTCTCTCTCTCTCCCCCTCTCTCTCTCTCTCTCTCTCTCCCCCTCTCTCCTCTCCCCCTCTCTCTCGTTCTCTCTGTCTCCTTTTCTTTCTCTCTGCCTGTTGCTTTTCTTTTTCTGCCTCTTTCCCACAGACTCTGTGTTGTGTTCATTCCTGCTTGTGTTCACCTGTTTCCTACTGGTTCTATACAGTAGTCAAAGACTCGAGGCCTTGAGTCTGTGCTTTGCTGGTGATTCGCAGCCTGTAAATCCGTCCCTTCCATCTCTGTCTTCTCATTTCCCTCGTTTGTCCACGCTCGCCCTCCTCCTTCCCTCCGGCCTTTTTTCTCTGCTCTGCCTGTGGCTTCGCTCTCACAGGGTGTAGTAGTGTAGGTGTAGTCAGGACTTTTTTATTTAGTGTTTGCTTTGTTTTTTGGAACAATAACCACAGTTACAGTGTTGGTGTCAATGAAGAATTTACGTTTCGTTTAGTTTTTTATTCTCATTTGCTGCTGTCCTCTGTTTGTTTGTTTGTTTGTTTGTTTGTTTGTTTGTTTGTTTGTTTTGGGGTTTTTTTTTTTTTTTTTTAACACCAACTGATAAGAGGAAATTTGCTGTATGTGTGTTGCCACTAACTGTGACTGCTCTCCATGGTACATGGTTCTTCTGATAAAACCAATAAAATAAAGTTTGGGATACCCTGTTTCAGAGACCCTGAGAGTCCTCTGACTAACTGTGTGTGTGTGTGTGTGTGTGTGTGTGTGTGTGTGTGTGTGTGTGTGTGTGTGTGTGTGTGTGTGTGTGTGTGTGTGTGTGTGTGTGTGTGTGTGTGTGTGTGTGTGTTCCTCTATTGACGAGCTTTAATATAAAAGCTTCATTATTATGCAAATGTCCATTGTTTTTTTACATTTAGTGAACGTAACTAGGAAATGCAGCGGCTCCCGTCTCCTCTCCTTCAGCCTTGCACACACACACGTCCATTTTCTTTTCTATGTTGAGACTGTCAGTAATGAAATTGACATTTGTCTGAATGGCTGACGCCTCATTAACTGTCATCTGTGCTTGAGTTGCAAGCGCTGGCTGCATGAGTGCTGATTAATTCTGTTTGGTTCATGTCGTCCTTTAAGCAAACAGAAGCGCGTCGTGCTTTGCTGCTGCCTTTCACTTTAATGCACATGTTCATCAATCTGTCTTTGTCAGAGCAATTTCATCGGAGATAAATGATCCATTTGTATTAAAAGAAATAATTCATTTTAACTGACTGAAGGACAAAACATAGAAAGAATTAAATGTTTGACTAATGGGCTAATTAAACAAGCTGCTCTGTTCTCAGTCTGGATGAAGGATTTGTTGATCCTGAAAATAAGGAAACTTGAATTATGTGCAGTTTTACATTCTCATTTCTGCTCTGCACAAAGTCACTAATACAGAATGTTTGATGAAACGCTTCCTCACATACGACGTACTGTACCTCCGCATGTTTGTGGGCCACGTCGGACCCACAGAACGGAGCCGTGTGGTCCAGACTGTCTAACATTGGGGTTAATGTAACATCTGTTCACATCTGAACAACTGTACAACACTAGTTGTCCCAAACTGATGGATCAGTCGATTTCTAGCACAACCTGTAAAGCTTTTACATAAACTGATGTGTGTGCACGTGGCTCAAAGGCAGCAGCTGGTCAGCGCCAAGCGTTCACCGTCACAGCGTCTGACTGATGGAGGAGCTGCGTTCTCGTCTCCTCTCACGCTGCCAACGTGATGGATCGCGCTGATCCTCTCTGTGCAGCACCATGATGGATTCGTCCCATTACAATCACCCCTTCTTCCTGTTCCCCTCATTTTATTATAAACAAGTATGCAGCAAGAAAACACCGTGAGTCGTCCAAAGCGGACTGTGAAGCCTTGTTACGCTGTCGCATGGGATTTCAGGACAGTTGCTCGTCTGGAGAACTTCTGTTGGTTCATGAGGGGACGTTGACGTGGATTTCTTTCTGTTTCTGTGCATGAACTGAGTGACAGTCAGACCAGTTACTGTTTCTCTCCACTGCTCTCGCCTGTGTTTTAGCTGTCAGAGCTCAGCCCAAACTACACATCCAGAACCTGCATTCAAATCCTTACACAAGTGGCTTATGTAACGTCTAAAGTTCCAATGACGGCTCCGTCGCGGTCTGAAAGTCAAAGGTGACAGAACAACACAACCGTTCCTCCAATGCTCGCTTTGGTTTATTTTTGTAATTAGCGGATGTTTTCTCTCGTGTTTCCAGGGTGTCAGTGTAATTAAGGCGATGCAACAAGATGAGGAGTGCTTTCACTCCACAGCTTCCTGGATCTTGTTTCGTTGTGTATCGGCTGCATCGGGTTCAGTCCAAGGGGACGGGTACAGATTTTAAATGTAATATGTCACAGGAACATTGTTTCGCTGTCTAGACGCGACTGCGGTTTGCATAACACCCTTCATATTTTCTTTATTCTTCCTGGCTTATTTCTGTCCGTGAGTCAGCCGTTATCCTGTCCTCACTCAAAGGTCGAGGACGACAGCTCAGCACTGGAATAACAACAACTGTCACACTTGTGCACAGACATCTTCATAGAAGCACAGTCTCCCACGCTCACTTGGGACCAGCTTCAGGTGGAATTCATGGTCACAAGGCTCACACAGACAGATTTAATCCACATAGTCAACGTCCTTGAATACAGGAATCACAGCACATACACTGTAATTAGGCTGAAGATAGAAAACCAGACCAGGCGCTGCATTTGGACAAGTGTCCAACTATCAGTACATTATTTACATTTTATTTCTCGTCACCCCTCCTCGCCAGGATGAGGAGGTTGAAGTTGATTATCTGAGCATTATTGTTGTCTGAATGGATCCCATTCTTCCTGTCTTTGTGCCTTTATTCCGTATCATCCTAATCGTTTACCCTCGTGCAGCCCTGATCCGTGGGCTCGGTCCCAGCAGAGACTGAAGGTGCATGGAGCATGTAGCATAGCAGTGCCGGGTACAGTTGTCTGTGTGTAGCTGTGTCAGGGCGGACGCTCCGCACAGAACGGCTTGAAATGAAATGTCAGGCAAATACCAGAGCGTGAACCCTCCTCCGAGCCGTGAGCGTCTGTGGCTTCAAGCGCTTTTCCAAACGCTGCAGATGTTTAGTGGAAGCAACATGTAGAATGTTCAGTGTTTGAAGGCACCTAAGAGCAAATTAGGCTCCACAAACACCGACCCTAAATGAATGTAACCTGTACTTATGCAGATTTATGCATAGTCGTATCATAAATATCTGCAAAGCTACTTCCTAATACGATGAAGATTATATTTCAGAATGATTTTTTCACAGCTTCAGAGGCTGTTAATCGTCCGCTCGCTGAGTGATGAGGTCCTGTGGGAACACGAGGGACCTCAGCGTTTCCTGTTTTAATCTCAGTGTGGGACTCGTTGCTTGTTTGATCACTATTGATCAAACGCGACCACACTTCATTCATTTTCTTCCTCATAATGAGACACATCTGTCGCTTCCTTCCTACGTCTGCTGCTCTTTCTCTCTCCTCGTCTCTCCTGGTCGTCTTCCATCCTTTCTCTTGGCAGAACTTCATGGCTGACTCTTCTTCTCTTTGAGTTGCACACTCCCACACGCACACACACACACACACACACACGCACACAGTTATGTTACACTCTAAAACTTCAGCCAACTCAAACACACACTCTCAACAGTAGGTTACTCTGTGTCAGCAACTGTTCTCTGCTGAGAGCCTGTGGGCGGCGAGATGATGTCGAGTTACTGTGGCGATTTTTGGTTGCCTTGACGACTACCAACCGTGGCACACAACCACAGAAGCACACGCAGACCTGCACAGAGCTGGAGACAGACATGGAAGCAACACGTCAACACACTCAGTGGTTACTACACCTGCTGGGTCCAAGGCTTCAAGGCGTCTCAGTAACGACTCATGATGTCGTCCAGAGAAAAGAGTCCACAACAAGATTTATTCATTACCCTGCATTTAATTATTAATTAATCCTTCTTATTAGTTACATGTACCAACATGTCCTAAAGCGTGATAATGATAAATAATCAATAACAAGTCTGGTTATGCAACACAACACATACATTTGTATTGTACAATAAAGGATTGAGCTGCTGTCATAAAGTTCCATCAAGATTAAACAAAGCAAAGCGTAAAGCGTCACCTCTTCAGTAAAAACGCTTTGTTTTTCAGTTGAAATCCAATGTAATCTTTCTTAGAGTCTTTGTTTACTTTAAGCGGTCGCTGAATCAATCTCAGCTGAAGTGAAGGAAGACGTAACGCTTAAAGAACAAAGCCAGACGCCGTCGTTCTGAGTGAAATGGACAATTAGAGGTAAAGAAAAGTCGTTTACAACATAAAAGATGGAACCGACCGACGGAAAATGCATTAAAATAATAGAAACGCTACAACAGCAACAAAACACATAGTTGTGTGTGAATGCAACAAAAATGAGCAAGCGAACGCGCGCGCGCCTCCATTCGGACTCTGAGTCAAACTAAGTTGAAAGCCGGAGAAGAGGAGGCGAGAGCGCGCGGCCGCAGTCACTGCGACCAGGCAGCATTAGCGGAGCACGGAGCGCTAATTGGAGCGGCGCGTGACTCATCGAACGCGTTCTTTCTCTCTCCGCTGCCTTTTCTATTGTCTCATAACGAACTCACGCGTTCCTCTCTATGCACACGTTCATCATCTGCACACCTTCAATTCTTTCAATCACAGCATCTGCGGGACGCTTCCACACACGCACGCACGCACGCACACACGCACGCGCACGCGCCCACGCAGCTCCAGCTCCGTCTCCAGGCCGGACATTCACGCGTTAAAGGCTCCTTCCGGTGCCGCTCGCCCACCTGCTGCCTCGCTCACGGTGCCGCTGACATTTAACGCGTCTTTTCAACCTTTCTGAGCGAGACGCGCTTAGAAGCGGCCCTTCTCCTGTGCGCGTGGTTCAGAGCAGAGCGTCCGTTTGAGCCGCGGTCCTTCACGCACCGGGACAAAGTTGGACCCTGTTTACAGCTAAAGACGGTCCGGACAGAGAACAGATTTTACACTTTAAGGCTGACACGCATAGAAATATCCGTTGCAGCAGCAATCAGTAACCATAGAAACACGCTTCGCCATGGATACGACAGACCTCATAATTCATCGTCAAGTGGCCTGTCAGCCGTACACAAATATAGACTTATCTCTAAGGAAAATGAATTTGATTTGCACATAGTCGTCCTTAGATTCATTTTCCTCCACCTCCTTTTTTATTGGCACAAAGAAATGATCATCACTCATTATTCATTGCTAACAAGCCGAAGCCTCTCAGGCAGCAGACATTAGCACACGTGTCAGTTTTTTGCTTTAGCTTCATCATAAACTCTCTATCTGTTCCTCATCCTCCATGTTGAGCACTTGTTGCTCTCACGTTCTTGGCACATGGTGAGGACTGCTTGTTTCCTCTGGCCGCGTCTCCACAACACTCAGTTTCAAACTTTCTTCCCTGCGATTGGACTCCAACCTCTTTTCCATCTCACCCTGCTCATCGCCTTTTGCTCTGTCCACTGTTTGTTCTCCACATATTGCCTCTGCCTGATCTTTCAAAGGGTCTTTATGGCTTTGTTCTGCTGAAGTTATCAGCCCTCTCTTGTTTTTGCCTTGTGGTGGAACGATTAGGCTTCTCATGTAGTCACTGCTCTTATTAAAGTAGTTCTGCAGCTCTGCCACGGGCCCCTGACTGGAGAACAGATGGTCGAGGTACGCCTGGAGGTACTGATCCGAGGAGATCAGGTCTGGGTTGATGGAGGACGACACGGGGCTGTCGTCAGTCCCCGACGCTCCTAGTGTTCTTCCTGTTAAGATTCATTAATCCAGTTAGATTCAGTGTGAATAAATGAACAGACCCATTGGTCACAGTGTGAAGGCCCACCTGTCCCCGTCTCCAGGACACAGAGAGGGATGGTCACACTCCTCCCAGTCTCCCTGTCCGTCACGGTGAGTCCCGTCATGGCCCCGTTCTCCGGCACCTCGCTGGAGGGGGGTGCGAGGGGGCCCCCTCGACATTTCACCACGCTCACTGTATTGGCCTTGTAGCGTCTAATGCGGAGATTTGAGGTTGTGGAATAAAGCAGAAACAGATGAGGAAGGAACAGTAACAGGCACAATGAGTCATTTTTCTATTGTACTCCTTCATTTGTGGATGTGTCACTGTATGAAATACTGTTGTGCTCGGTTTCTTTCATGCAGATTTATGAATTTGGACAGAAATCTGATTCATCGCTGCAGCGAGTCACAGTTGAAGATCAGTCACTTTAAGACTGACTAACTAAAAAGGAGCCTGTTTTTATATTTGTTATTTCTATGCTGTTGAGTGTTGGACTGTGGACAAACATAGTCAGTCCTGACAGTCTGATGAGCTTTTTCATGTTGTTACTGTAATTCATGGACCAAGCTGCAGAGCTTGTCTCATGCAGACAGCCCGGTCCTGTGTGGCTGCGTTTCCCCTGTCAGTCTGCTTTATTAGGCTCCTGCTTCCACAGACCTGCCACGTGTTTACTCCCTGACAACACGCTCTCAAATTAAACTGCAGTGTTTGTGTAGTACACTTCACTCCACATGGGTTATACACCTGTGGTGCAGTCCCCACTCCAGCTCTATTAAAACAGCCCACACTGCGGGTTTCTGCTGGACAACCATGTTTTACTTGTCATGAATATTATGCCCCCCCCAACGTGTGGGTTCTACCTGTACGCGGGTACGATCTGTGTGAGGTCTTCCTTGTATTGCTCCAGTGCTGCTCTTGCAGCCAGTGGCTCAACCTGCCCCTCAAGACCAGCCAGGTGAAGCAGCATCTGGGTGTGAAACGAGGCTCCGCTGGCCCAGTGCCTCAGAGACCTGCAGGACTGGACCACGTTAGACAAACCCATGACGCCTGACAGCATTTAGCTACACAGCACTCTCCTACAGTACGCTGTATTCTACTTTGCTGCAGTGTGGGGCCTCTGGATTTGATTTGACTTTGTGCTGTGTGTCGCTCTGCTACTGCCACAGGCTCTGACCTGGAGTCACAGTCTCCCACGAGCAGACAGGTCTTCAGCTGAGTAAGGGTGAGGCTGACCTGGGCCTCAAGTCGGACGCAGTCCTGGATCAGCTTACTTTTATCACTCAGGTTGATCCTGCAGCGCTTCAGGTATTCCTCCATCACCTCCTGCAGCTCCCACATCCTCTGCTGGAAGGAGAAATTCTAGTCTAAGAACTCCCACAAACACTTTTGTACGTGAGGGTTCATAATTATTCAAGGTTTTACCTGACATGATGAGCCTGATGTCTTTCCTTTCACCCGCGATTTTGAGGTGTATGCCATATCAATCACCATGGTGACCACTAATCCCACTAGTCCAGCTAAGCGGGGCTCATCCGAGAAGGTCGTCAGCCGGTTAATCAGATCCTTCAGGTACGTGGGTGCTCTGTTCCCAATGTCGCCCTGCAGCTGGGTGAGTTGAAATTAACGTTTTTTATTACATTACTGTCTTTAAATTAAATTGATAAATTTCTCCCATTTCATTTTTAAAACATCTATGAACAGCATGTGTAACTGTTGTGTTGCTCCTCCTTTATAATAACCGTGATATGCTTATATTTAAACTGTATTAACCTGCTGCAGGTGTTCTTTGAGGCGGGCCTGAGAGTCGGAGCTCTCATCGTGATTGGCCAGAAGGAACGGGTGGACCACGCCCAGCTCAGGTACAGCCCCGCCCTCCTTCATGGCATCGTAGAGGAGCGAACCCACCGCATCCTTCACCTGAGAAGCCTCGTCTTCTGACGACAGCAATTGACCCATGTTGATGTTTGTGTATGTGAAGCGAGAGCAAACTAAATTTTTACATCAGCATCTTAGAAAGAAGAGAAATGACAAAATTATAGGTAAAACTCCAACAACAATATAACTGCTGCATATTGAATACGTTTAACGTAATTATAGCCGCGTGTATTGAGCTGCTATGACTTTAAGGACGTTATTTATTTCTCTGACCACATTTTCCAGCTACCTCCTCTAACATTCCTGCAGCCGTTCACTCCCATCTACTACCTTGCTGCAGTTCGCTGTGTTTGTCCGCCGGCTTCCTGTTCCTGCTGCACTAACGACAGTAACTAAGACAACACGGCTGCCGAGTTCAGCCCCATCAGTAAACGCACAGCGCCCCCAACGGCGGGTATAGGAACTACATCTACTCTAATCGCCAGGAGGCGTTTATACCATGAAAGGATCCACAAATCTCCTCCTGCAAATCTTTTTATTCCTGTTGCATAACTTTTCAAACCCTCTGAGTTATTCCTCACTCTTTCATATCGTGCTGTCTTTAAATCATGCACAGGAAGCAGACAGAAGTGCTTGGGAATGGAAGTGAGAGCTCCTATCTCTTTATGGCTGTGTTAAACATTGAAAAAAATAGGCCAAGGGCCTTTTTATTCAGCTAAATGGAGCAACAGACTTTGCTGGTGTGATGTTGACTTTTTTACTTGATAAAATATGGGGCGAGGGGATTTGGGATTTTATACCATGTGAGATGTACTTTGTTAACTGGGACAAGGGCTTGTGCACCGTCAGGGTTCACACTATGTGTAAAGGCTTACACATTGCTGTGAACAGAGGACTGGAAGTCGTTCCTATGGTCCAAGGGCTCATCACTTTCTCTCACAATCAGTCCGTTTTGAATCATGACGGTTTTAGCACTCATGCACATCGGCCAAAGTTGTGGACACTTGCATCACCGGGAAAATGTCGTTTTTATTTAATGACTATTAAAATAAAAGAAAGCTGAACTCAGTCATTCTGTCACACTGAATAACATTACATAACATTATTGATATTATCTGGGCTTTCACAACCTTGTACTGCACGAAACTGGAGATTAAAAAAATGTCCCTTTAATATATAGCCAATTCCTTATGCTGGTGCTTAAAACCTGCACTTGGTCAATATATATATATATATATATATATATATATATATATATATATATATATATATATCTATATATATATATATATCTATATATAGCTATATCGTATATATATATATATATATATATATATATATATGATACACATGCTTCACCCCAATTTTCTCCCGCAGGTCTGTTTTCCATCCTCCGGTTCTCCCGTGTTTCTCCTCGTGGACTTGATCTTGATCGCTTCTGTCAGCTGGCTGCAGTGTTTACTTGTAGAGCTCTGGTGCTGGGAGGGTGTGTGTGTGTGTGTGTGTGTGCGTGTGTGTGTGTGTGGGTGTGTGTGTGTGTGTGTGTGTGTGTGTGTGTGTGTGTGTGTGTGTGTGTGTGTGTGTGTGTGGTTTCTCTCCGTCTCTCCGTGGATGCTTGGCCCTGTTGACACACTTCACACTCCTCTGAGAGCAGTAAATATTTAAATGTGCTCATGCTGCACACACACCCTCACCGTCGCTGGGTAATGGGCCTGGATGATCATATGCATGGTTAAGTGGGGAAAATTCAGTGATCCCTCTCTTGCTATTTCACTGTGATTTTTTTTTTCTCTGTGCCTCTCTGTAAAGGTCTCATTTCCATCTGGGAGTGAAGTGAGGATAAAAGGAAAAAAGTGGAAAGGACGACAGGAAAGGAGCGATGAGGAGAAGAGGATGGAAGTTAAAAGGTGTTGAGTGAGAAGCCAACGAAAAGGAAGCAAAAAGTAAAAGAACTGCGGGTGAAATAAAGGCAGCGGTGAAGGAGAGGAGCTAAAGGACCCAACCTGCCTTATGCACACAAAACACACACGGCCTCATTTAAAGATGACCCTGCTTGAAACACATTTAATAACCAGAAAAGTGATGATTCAGGGAGTGGACCTACAGTATGAGGTTTAACAGGACTGTCTGGGTGTCAGTGGATGCACTGTCTGATTTTCCTCTCTTACCTTCCATCCTCCATTTTCTGTCTCCTTGTCCCTTCTCTGCTGTTATTAGCTTCCTTCATCCTAGAAAGAGTAATGTGTAATAATGGCAGCTGCTAAACTGAGTATTGACGTCTCTTTTCTACCTGGAAACATCCATTATAAGCTAAAATAATCACACAATAAACTTTAAAGTGGACAAGAATAAGGAAAAGGGAAAAATAAAACAGAAGCCCTATAAATTCAGCTTTATGTTAATTAGAACTGTCACTGACTGAAAGCCTGAATAATCATTATTAATCCTTCAGCCCACTGAAGTTTACATTTGGCTCATTCTGGTGGCTAATGTGTCCACAAACGAGATGAATGAAGAAATAAGCCTTTCTGCAGCACAGTGGAGCAAAATCCTCACATCAATCTAGCATAATAGCTGCGTTGCATCCACTATCAACATAGTTACTTAACATTATTCTGTGTACAATACTCTGCAGTGTCACAAGGCAACAAGCAGAACACTGTTCATCAATTGACGTAAATGGGCTAAATATGTTCAGGGTCATTAAAATGTCGTGATTAAAAAGAGTTTCAGAGCGTGTGACAGGGCAGGAGGGCAGACAAAGATAAGAAAGGGATTATTTGAATAGCAAAGAGCGAAGTATTGAAACAGATCTGCCAAAATCCATCATAGAAAAGTGGGTGTCATGAAAGTTTATCTGCACAGGGTTTATTAGAGCACCTGTTCACAGCCGCCTCCAGGTAACACACAACAGCACACAAACACACATTTACCGTCTGTGTTAATGTGTTGAAAGCATAATTTGTGTGTGTTTGACAAGCAAAAGTCCTAATAAAGAGACTTCTTGGCTCCCAGACGGGAGACGCAGTCCCTCCAACGTATCCCGGGTCATCCTCACGATGGAGGTGGACAGGAGGAGGAAATATGGATGTGGAGGAGCTCCTCCTGAGTGAAAAAGCCTGTCACTATGGGAAAAACTTAATTTTGTTATGTATGTAGTAGCCTGTAGTAGTAGGTACTAAGGACATGGTCTAATATATATATATATATATATATAAAACCCAAGTAAAGTACTTGATATAGTACAAATGTGTTTCATTAATAGTAGTGCTGTGAAGTAAAATCAGGCTACATTATTCAATTTAAAGTGTAGTTAAAGCAAAGTGAAACCGGGCATATTAGAGTAAAGCCTTTGGCTTCACAGTGCGAGAGTGACCCCCGCTGGCCAGAATTGAGGCTGCGTGTTATGACGTATTTCCGCTTCCGCTGTAAACATCAAAGCCAACATCGCGACCTTCTCAATCAAATAGCATCAAATTAGCTTTAACTGAGTCTCAACTCTCACGATGAGTGACCCGAGCAGCGACGCGGCTTCAATTCGTTACTACTGCACCGCCGGTAACGGGATGGAGTCTTTTTTAATTGACGAGGTGAAGACGAAGCTGGCGGCTGAAAATGTGGGTGCGACACGAAAACTTTGATTTTGAAAAGTCTGAAAAATACCTTTTAATTGACGTTTTATTTTAAATGTGTAATATACTTTATAATTAAATGTATATTATATAGTTTTCTCATATGTTCAGTCGTGTTTTAGAACAGAATGTGACATGCACTTTTATCTTCTACACATCTTCTAACTAAGTCTTACGGTGCGTCAGTGTGGGGTGTCATTCGCCATGTCACTAAATGGTGAATTGGCTTTTGGTTCTGTGGATGTCCAGGTGCATCACATGCCAGGCAAAGTGCTGTTCAGTTCGTCTGCAAGGATCAACAAGGTGACTGAGCTAAAGAGCGCGGAGCGACTCTTCCTCCTGTTGAAACAAGACTCACCTGTGCGGATCCCTGCTCACATCAGTCCAGGTACCAGCCTGATTTAAGTCCTGAATTCTAGCACTGGCTCTCAATTTTTATAGTCATTTTAATTTAATTCAGTGTCAAAGAGAAATTTAGAAACTGAATTACTTAAATACACTGTATCCTTTCTTCTATTCCCAGCAAAGGCAGTGTCTGTTCTGCAGTCCAGACTGCTGGCTGACAGGAATGAATGGACCAGTGCTGTAATGACATGGAGCCGCCTGCAGATGGAGCTATCCAGCAAAAGGAACACTAGCATCACTTCAAGCCCTGACTTAGGAGTGATGAGGAAGAGAGAGAAGGAAAGATGGAGTCCAGAAGAGAAAGACAAGAGAGGGTTTGAGGGAATACGTGCAGATAGAAAGTGGGAGGAAGAACAACCGACATTGGAGAAAAAGAGAAAAAGGTATGATGAAGAAGAGGAGGCGGAGGGCGCAACTTCACATTCAAATCATGGGAAGAATGTGGAGAAAGATACGGCATCTGAGACATCAAAGCGCAAGGAAGAAGAGCAGATGGGAAAGTTTATCAGGTTTACTGGAGCAATATCAAAAGTAGACTTCAATGGAGGATCAGCACCAGCTGACCACAGCATGCAGAGCGGCAGCAGCACAGATGACTGTGTTGTACAAAGGGTGGAAAGGGGTAATTAAATGGGCATTTGCTTTGCTCATTTATCAATAGTAAACATAAAATTTCTAACTATGTCTTGTTTTATTTCCCTTTTTTGCTGTAATAAAGTAAAGACTCCCGGAAGAGAAGAGAAGACGCTATCACAAAGCAGCAGCACCGAACCAGAGCCATCTTCCTGTTTCCCTGTCTCATTTAGAATTAGCTGCAAGTGCACTGGATCTCTGTCCCGAGTGTTCAGCGCTCAGGTAGTAAAAGTGAAGACGTAGATGATGGTGTAGTGTTCCTGTCAGATGTGTATTAATGAACATCCAGGCTCATGTGATTTATATATCCAATACAGGAGGTAGGCAGAGTGATGGGTGTGGGTTTGGGCAGACTGTTGGGCTGGGAGGTTGATCTGAAGAACCCACAGCTGGAGGTAAACTTCTTAACTGTGTTGAAAAAAAGCTTTGTTGTGTCAATATTATTCTCAAACATCATTATTCATTTGTACTCTTTTAGATAAATGTTTATTTGACTGATGACCACTGCCTTCTGGGGATTCCACTGACCAAGTTAGTGACTAAAACACATTCTCTGTCACT
Organism: Betta splendens; assembly: GCF_900634795.4. NCBI lineage: Eukaryota > Metazoa > Chordata > Actinopteri > Anabantiformes > Osphronemidae > Betta > Betta splendens. The sequence goes on from NC_040895.2 coordinate 16,215,063, forward strand.
ATTTAATGATTTATTAAAGTAGAAATGTTTTTATGAACCAACCATGAAACGTCTAAGAAACAGAATCCCGTCTGATGCAGATTCTGCTTTTCATTTTCGTCTTTAACACAGTGTGGCAGATGATTTGAAATGAACAGCCAGCCAAGATTAATGTGGTGAGCAGCTAATGAACAACTTCCTCTGGGGTCATTTGTCTCTTTCCGTCAGGATGCCTCTGGCTAACCGCAGCTACATTAAAACCACAGGACTGAGGTCCACAGTAGCCTGGGCTATGACGTCCCTGGCCCAGATACAGGTAAAAACACATGCAGTTGCTGGGTACAAACTACTTATTCATTTGTTTACATCAATATCACAGTCCTGTTCTATTTTAGAGTCTTATTGTTCAAAAACAAGAGAGTTTATGCCATTAAATGTGATCATTCATAGTTGCACCACATGCTGTTGATAAACCATATGTATGTTGCCCCTTGTTCTCAGCCAGGTTTCTGTGTTGTGGATCCAATGTGTGGAACAGGAACCATCTTAATAGAAGCAGCACAGGAACACAAGGTCAGAACAGAAATCTACACGGACCCTGTTTGTCTCATTGTATCATCCATATCAATAATTCATTTATTATAGAAACATCTGTAAATGCAGCATTACTGTGGGTTAGTGTGAAGTTAGAACCTGACATTTACCCAGTCGATCTCATTGGGACCCTCAGACCGCCTTTTTCCTGGGTGTGGACATTGATGATGGGCAGCTGCAAAAGGCCAAGACAAATGTAGAGTATGCTGAGCTGGGAAACAGGATCCACCTGCTGAAAGCTTCATCTGTAGGTAGGAAACCAGCACAGCATGAGTCGTTTACTGTAAACTCGAAGGTGTCTCTGAACATTTTCAGCGTCAACCTGCCACAGATATGGTGTCAGGTGTGCACCTCTATAAACAGCTTGTTGGTAAGATGTTTGTATTGTAAGAAAAGAACAAAAGCCAAACACTGTATTTTGACTGTAGGCAGCAGATACCTCTCAGTTCTTTCTTTATTATTTAATAGTTACAAACACACAGATTATTAAGTATGTGCCAACCTTACTTTTAACCTTACTTACTTTGCTTTTTTTTTCCTTCTCTCTCCCGTGTGCAGTGCTGCCTCTGCCCAGTGCCAGTGTAGACGCTGTGGTCTGTGACCTGCCGTTTGGCAAGAAGTTTGGCACCAAAGCAAACATGGCTGCCAGCCTGCCACTCATTGTCACTGAGATGGAGAGGTCTGTGTCCCTCTTGGTCTTTTTAAAAATGCTCAGGGAATTAGAAAATGTTTGTGTTGTCTGTGTGAACTGGTGAAATGTGGGGAATTCCAATGAGTCAAGTTGAACATAATATATATATAATATAATGTAATCGTTAATATATTTTGTAGTAATCTGTAAATAATTGAATAAATTTGTGTCTAGAGTCCTCTGTATTGGTGGTACCCTGGTTCTCCTTCTAAGCCCTCAGTTGTCCTGCCTGCTTAGAAAACATCTGGCAAGAGGCAACACTGAATCGATGTCCAACCAAAAGCCCGACTCACAGACTGGGATGAAAGACCGTGCGCCTTCTCCTCCGTCTTCCACAACGCTGCTGACTTTCCAAAACCAGCATGGGGTCAAATCCTCATCAACTCAAGAAAAAGACCCTCATTCTGAGCTAAAACACAAGGTGCCTCCCCCTGTCTCCTCTCTGAGGCATGAAGTAACTGTGAGAGTCAGCTTAGGTGTGATAGACGGACTTATCCATAAGTATGTCAAGGTAGATGCCTGATCTTTGTTGATGGGGTTTATATAGATAAAGTATTGTCTTATACTGTATTGTCGCTTTGTTTTCAGCTTAGAAGCTTAATAAAATGTATTTGGTCCATAATGTCAGGCTCACTAATATTTCCTTATTCATATTACAAGGGGAACCAGAAACTAGATCTCAATAACAAAGTGCAACAAGCTTTTAACATAACATTAACATTCTATTAATAATCATGAACATTGGTTAGGTTAAATTAGGTTTGAATTTTGAAAGAACGTCCTTGAAAATTGTCAAAACGCATGATCAAACTAATGATAATAATGGTACTCTAAATCAAATAGCAAACTTCCTCCATTACCCCTCAGCTGCCCTTATTTTTAAGGAATCACTGTGAACGCGATGTTTCTTCCAGTTGAAGTACATGGACAATCTGTCCATGTACTTTTTTTTTTTTTCTGTCCAGCAGTTTAGCAAGCAGCATATATTACGCGCTGAATGCCATATTGTGATGGACAGCTTTGCTTTAACAAGAAGAGTATATATAGAATATATATACTCTTCCTGATTTATGGTTTATTGAATGGTTTATTTAGCTAATCCAAAATGTGTGTGATGTTGCTGTGTTTGTGGACAGGTTAGGTTTCTGCTTTAGGGTGTGTATGCGGGAGGGTGGGGGGTGGGGGGGTAAGGGGTGCAACCAGCTGCTGAAACCAAGCAAATCTGTTAAGTAAACAATCGGAGCAAAAATAAATAAATAAATAAATAAATAAGAAGCAGGGATGTACCTTAGGCTAACACATTCATAACTAAACAATTTTTGTACTGTGGTTTACCTTGGAGATTAATACTAATACCAATAATAGTGCTAAGGTATGTGCACATACTAATTCAAACATATACATACAATATACATACATATGTGCATTATTATACATATCCCATACTACTTAATAAAAGTCATGACATACAACACCACAAATTCCATATTCACACATTATTCATATTGGTAGTGATAAGTATCAATAATACTTACAGTTGGATTTGGAAAGTGTCCCACTACAAGGTTAGTAAGGCTGTAGCTTAACATTATTCACCCAAAGGGTGAGGCAGACGTTGGTGCATGAACAATGCCACTTGTGGAAGCCAGGGTGATGTGAGGGGCTCCGCCACTACGCCCATCCAGCAAGCAGAGGAAGGAATCCCAGCAGCCAGGGAGCCCACACACCTTCAGTTCCAGGAGGGCAGGTGTTGCGACCCAAGCCGCCCACACAGAGCCCCCCACAGAGCTGCAGCAGCCACAGAGACAGCACCCGAGGCCAGAGTGGGCCACCGGGGGTCAACGCTGTCCGCCCCATGAGAACCAGGGGCAAACACTCCCCCCGGCGGGAGGGTCGGCCTGAAAGAGTAGAGCCCGAGGACCCACGGTCCGTAGGGAGCCCGCCAGAAGATGCCCCCGCGCCCAGAGTGGGGCCCACCCCCAGTCCACCACCCCCACACCTATTGAGGATACTTATTAATTGCATAACCAATATGGTATTATTGAAGTAATATAAATGTATCTCTAAGTTCAGTGACACTGTAAGGCAGAAAAAGGCTCATTTACCCCGTGCTTCCCACCTAAAGGAATGAATTGAACACTCTTACAAGACCATTCAAGGTAAACCTATGTTGCCATCGTCCTTGAAAACAGATCCTGAGTAAGTCCTCTGCGAACTTCTGTAAAACACAGTCAGTGTTGTGTCTGCAGTGTAGAGGGTGAAGAGGAATGGAGCCAACACAGGTAATTATCTTCAGTTTTTTTATATGGCTCCATGAATTGGAAATTCCAAGGATTCTAATGATTTGAGTGGCTTTTTGTTGGTTTTTTTTGTTTAGAGACTCTGGTCCACTATAGTTTTCATTATCACTATTCAGCAAGGCAAAAGACACAACTTGGATGTGTAAACCTGTTCTCATTGGATTTGACACACTTTCACCAACCTTTTCCACAGATTCTCCCATTGCTCAGGTTTCTCCCTCAGCACCTGGTTTGTTGTTTTTCTGTTTTGAATAACTGTGTTGTCCTCCTTAATTCCTACATCTATGCTGGAGCGTTTCATTACTCCTGTTGGCGTTTGTCCAGAATTTATTATGGTGACTTGTTTGCCCGATTCTTGTGCTTCTACTCTGGCTCTTGGTCCACAGAACAATCTAAAACCAGGATGATCCGGTCAAACACGATACTGGGGGATTATCTCGCTCCTCTCCAGAGCTTCAGAGAACCAGAACTGAATGCATGGACTGTCTCTGGAACAAGGTGACATTGTGCCCTGGCCATGGCTATTCACTGCAGCGTTAAGGGGTTCCTCAGCTTGCAGTCAGTCAGGAGGCAGGTGGAACATCTGCTGATGGATCACAGACAGCTTCAGGCCCTCAGGCTTTGCCATGTTCTGCTGCACATTTAATGTCTGTTCCACAGCCCAGTAGCCACGTTTCCACAGCTCATCCATGCTGCAGCTGAGACGCTTCCTGTTACTGGCAAACCAGATGGTTTCACGCCCTGCTCCTGAGCCTGGTTCACATCCTGGCCCAGTCTCAGTCCCGCTCCTGCTGCTGCAGCTCCACACCTCCTGCGGTGACCACACCTGTCTCCTGATCCACTGGTCTCACCCTAAACGCCTTCCCCCATGGGATCCATGCGGCCCTGGAACAGGGTCTTGCTGTTCAAGGCCAGAGGTTTCGATGATTCTCCCGCATCAGGTTGGTCTTTACTGGGGCTCCCTGCTTCCTGGTCAGCTCCAGTGTTTTCTATATGGTGCTGAGTGTTGTAACACGTATAATGCATCTAAATTTTTCAGCATATTAAACATGTTTTCACTTATGACACATTGAAAATATTTTTGTGGTAATATATGCTTGTCTCAGCTTTTTTGTTTTTCTCTCTTTGGGCTCTTTGAACTGGCAGCGCCCAGAAGCTGCCTCACCTCAGTTCTTTTTATGCATCAGTACGCAATGGAGCATTGAGTTTGGGGTTTTGTTGTCCATTGTGTAATTGCTGATTAAATGAGCTCACGCTTGTTTTACAAGTTTTTGAAGGCAAAATTTGCTTGTTGTCCCTGACAGTGGTGCCATTATTTAGGCCTGTGTTAACTGTTGTGGAGTTTCAGTTGACGCAAAGCAGTCAATTCAAAACAATTTATGGCCGAGAAAGCAAAGTTAATTGTAGCCTAGTGAGTACTTTTTTACAAACCTTAAAACTCTATAAAGTTTTGATTGTCAAATGTTTACCAAATTTGATGCTCTTGATTTCTCACCACACCTACATGGAAATTCTAAACACTGCAGGATATGGAATTCAGCAATATACAATCAATGAATTGCTGCTTTTGGTCATTTTATTTTAAGAGAAATATTACATTTTAAAGTTTGATAATGAAATGACAAGCACAAGTTTTCAGTAATGAGTTTGTTTTGACCCTAACAGACTGCATGATGTTGCCATCTGCTGCCGTTTAGCCCTGCTTAGCCCAGTTTTTACACCGAGGCCAGCGGAGACCACGCAGGGCTTATTGTTCACCCCCTCTCAGCTCAAAACTTCCTTTTTGCTGCCAATGCATAGTAAAGTGTGGCTTCGCCTTTGTATTTAATGTCTTGATGTGTTTAAATGCATTTATCATAATGGGTGGAAGTTAAAATGTATTCGGTCTTTCTTCCTAAAGAGATTTCCATTTGTATCACTTTACACCAGGCGTGTTGATGGCAAATAAATGAAATGCACGGCTCCATCTCCTCGTTAGACTCCGCGGAGAGGCTACTCCGTGGGGCTACTCCGGTCTGCGCATGCGCGATGGAAGCCATGTTGGAGCTACAGTGGATTCGGGCTGGGATTTTCTGACGCCGTATGTTTTTCTTAAAATATCTGTCGTCGTACATTTTTGGGGTTCGTCTACCGAGCGCGATCGGCGCCGTACTCGCCATTGGAAATGATGAACTCCAGTGTCGACCTGTCCCGGCGGAATCCGCAGGAGGACTTCGAGTTGATCCAGAGGATAGGAAGCGGCACATACGGAGATGTCTACAAGGTAAAACTGCGGCGAGGCGACGGAACGCGGGTTCCATGATCGGACAGAGGGTTAGAGCGACGCAGCTTTGTGTGTTTATGTCCTTCAATGCGGTCGTAGCAGCAGATGCGTTATTAACCAACCAGTAGTTTATAGGTTTTGAATCACCGTTATTTTCGCGTTGTTTATTGGTGTCGTGTTTAATGCACGTCAACATGACTGCTTTGTCGAACAGGTCAGTTCGTCTTGGATGCTTTGTGAATCCTAACGTTTAAACCTTTTTTACAGACTATTTACAGTCTTTACGGTAAATGTTAGAAAATCCCGTTTAACCGTTGCTCAAGTGCTGCAAAATCATCAACTTCAGCTACCGTTGAAGTTAGACTTTGACGAAAACTACCCGAAACCTCGACTATTCGTCTAGGTTTTATTCTCTACTTTAAATCACACGAGTGTGTTACAAATAAGTTTTTTTATCATTTGTTGTTGTGTTATCGTTGTTGCTGTTGTTGACAACCGGCGGCGAAACGGCTGGCTGCTTGTGTCCGATAATGGACATTTAGCCGTTAGCTTACCGAGGACGCGGTAGCATCACGGAGCTAACCAGGCTTTTATCCGTTCCGTGGGGGAACGTGACAACAGGTAGCGATCTTTCACCTGCACACAAACGAACGCGCAGACAACCAGCAGCGGTGGCGTTTATCGCAGTATCGCGGAGCTGTTTGTAAAGTGACAGCTGCCTCCCTGGAAATCCAGACTGGCTAAAAGGCTCCGAGGGCAACGCGACGCAACGCACAACAGCAACAAGCGACGAAACAACACCCTGCGCCGTGATTGTGCACATTCTAGCACCAACAGGATCCTCTGGAAGTCACGCAGTCGCTGCGGGGACCCGTTCCGTGCAGACGCTCCGGTTTCCGCTCAAACGCTCGGTCCCACGCTTCTCCAAGGCCCTGCGCTGGCAGCAGAAGCCTGGGTTCCAAACGGGAGCACGGCCGCCGACGTTCAGACCCACGGCGCTGGTTAGAGGACGCACCGAGCGTTTGCAGTCAATTATGTGAAGCTGTTTAGAGTAAAATGTAGAAACACGCCGCACGTATGTGTCCCAGAAACCGTAAACAGTCACTTGCTAACTTGCTAGTTCGATTAGTTGCTTTAAGGCGTCTTCGTACATTTCAGCCACACCTGCCGTTTTCGTCATAATAAAAGTCAGGTAACGCAACCGTGTGGCTGTTTGTGCAGCCGTCAGTCTGTTCGAACCGCAGGCTTTTCGCAGCCTGGACGTTCATCAGCTGGTGCAAAGGGCTAAACGGACCGTCTCACCTCCAGCACGTCGCGCTAACAGGAATGTGGGCTGTGAAAGTCCGTGGATTTGTCCCGCTGGTGCTGCGGTGCGGATGGTTTTTCCCCGTTGTGTATCTGTCCCTGCACAAGCTAATCTGGCCCTGGTTCTAATTTAGGTTCTGTATCCGGCCGGGTCTGACAGAACCTCTTGACCGGCCCAGCAGCTCTCAGCCAACTCTCCAGCACCGGCTGAATAACGCTCGCTCACTTAGCTGCACAGTAGAAAACAATAGAGGCAATGGCCGTAAAGTTTGGCTCGCGTACAATAGACGGGCCCGTGGTCCTGTATGATCCAGAAGGTGATGTTCTGGTTCTGGTGCAGGAGCAGAGGTTTTGCTGAAGGGAACCCGGTGGCTCCAGCCTGAAACCTCTGGATTAAAGGATGTGCTTCTAGGCACCGGAGCACTCGGTTAAACCTCATTGATGCCTATATTTGGTTCTGGCGCTGTGAAAATCTGAGGCTTGGACAGGAATGTTTGAGCAGGAAGCAAAGTGTGAACTCCAGCTTGTTTTCGTGTGTTTGTGGCCCTGCCTTTTTTCCTGCATCGGGATGATTGGCTGAGAGCTAAACGGGCCTCTCGGTCCTTTGCTCAACACTCCACCTGAGATCCCAGATTGAGGTCTGGTTGAATTGGGCTGTGCTGCGTCATGGTAGGGTGCAGCGAGTCAGCGATTTCAGGCAAGATGGAATCTGTTGGAGCGAAGGGAGCAGAATAGCTTCAACAGCAGTTAGCTCATCCAGCAGCATCGGCTGAGGCTGCGATCACTTTTATACACGCACAGAGGCTGTTTACTAACACAACAATAGAGACTGACATAATTGAGCAATATAGGATTAGTTCACTTTGTGTGTTGTTTTTGAAATGCTCGTCATAATGTTAACTGCGCATTTAAACCGTAAGCTCTGTTAATATTTTCATACCTGTCTTTGATCCACAGTTAAATAATAATAATGATGATGGCTCAGCTCACAGATCTGAATGATGCTTTAAACTCAATGGAACAGAGAAGAGAGGCCTGTGGCGTTTGCAAGCTCAGCTTCCTACAAAAGCTCTGCTCACAGCTGATGTGAGTGCAGATATGGTTTGTCACTGCGTGTGGAAGTAAACGCTCCACTCTGCTTATTTGTGTGTCATGGAAACGTGCTTGTGCGTCGTACGTATTTAACAACACAGGAATCCTGATGTAGCGCGTGTTGTTTGAAGAGAACGTTTGACTTGTTTCCTCAAGGAGACAGCGGAGGCAGACGTCCGCCTTCACTGCGAATAGACACCGACCACACACACACACACACACACACACCTGTGTGTTTCTGGGTAAAGCAGTGCTGCCTCACTTTTCACTGCTGATTTTGCTGTTTACATTTCTGAACACACAAAAATCCCAGCTTTTAACAGGAGAATTATCTATTACCTGGGTTTGACTTTCATGACCAAGCTTCCTTCATAGAAGTAACACGTCGGGACTCTGATTACTAGCCATTAATTGAATGCATATAAGTAGTATATTAGTTTATGTTCACAGACGTCTGGTGTTTTTCATGGGTGCTGTAATAAATGGAGTATATGTCATGGTTTGCAGTGTGTGTGTGGCACAGCTGGGCAGCAGCGCACAATCCCTCACTTCCCTTGTGTGTGTGTTTCAGTTCATGTCCTATTGTTTCATTCTGCACCAGGAGAGGAAGACCGTGGAGCAGCAAAATGCAGCATCACACACACACACACACACACACACACACACACACACACACACACACACACACACACACACAACCAGAAGATTGTATCATCACGAGCACAAATGGCTGGAGAGCCACAGTTAAAGCTGCTGGTTCACAACCATCCTGTTTTCATCATCGTTCCTCCAGTTGTTTTGCTCACTGAGGTGAAGATAAGGACATTATCCTGCGTTCACATCTGCCGCGAAGCAAAGCCGGGTTCTCAGACCGTCCCCAGTCGCATCAGAGACGGGAACTGTTGATGACTTGCTTTGCATTTAACCACTGACACAGTGACTGTCCCTTTAAACATGTGACACACAGGCAACATTACATTAAACATATGCAGAGTGGGCGGTTTCACAGGCATTTTCATACACTGACACTAAATGTGGATTCAATTAGTTCAATTACTCTAATTAGAGGAACAACGTTAGATTAATGTCACTGCTAGAACCTGGTTATGTGAAGACTGTTATGACAGACGTAGAACCTGCACATTCAAGGTTAGTGGTTTTATATTAATAAATGGATAGAAGGACGCAGCACCTGGGCTGTTTGGTGCATCTGCTTCAACATTTTGCAGCAAAACTCAACGTCAGGCATTTCACGAAGTTGTATTGGAAATCGATGTCATTATGTGACTATTGGCAGAGCTCACTGCTTTAAGAAGGAAGGATTTCAGCGCTACATGTTGGTGGATGAATGCAGTAAATGGAAGAATGTCTCGAGTGCTTAAAGAGAAGCCACTGTGCTAAATTGGATCCGTCCTGAGAGCTTTTGTAAATGTGTGTTTGCTTTGGTTAAATAAGAACACGGGCTCTGAGGAAGAACGTGTTTTAGTTTTGTAGTAATTGAATAGAAAACAAGCAGAAGAGCATTTGTTGTTCAGGAAGAAGCCGTTCAGGGGTCAGTTTTCATGCTCTGGCTCAGGGAGGCCTGGTTCTGAATGGGACGCTGCCTGTTTAAATCCTCAGTCCTGGAAAGATCCTGTCAAGTAGTGAATAACCAGCTAATGTTGGAGTTCTCACACAAGACTGGTCCTACACAAAGCATGCAAATGTGATTACAGTGGAAGGTTCAGCGCGTTCCTCATCGTGCAGTACGTAGAATGCTGAGTGGAAACAAATTAGGATGTTTTAATGACTTCTGTGTGAAATCGGTTGCTCTTCTATTGTGATTTGAGTGTAAGGCATTTAATTTGTTCTACACAAGGCAAATCAAGAGTTCTTGATGCTCCCATCTTGGCCCTAAACTGCACAAACATGTTTTTTTCTGTGCAGGGAACCGGTGTCAGAATAAAACACGCCGTCCTTATTTACTTCCAGAATAAAAGCAGTGAGTGAGAGCAGCATGGTGAGCTGTCATCACTTTGGCTGTTCCTGTTTGTCTTTCATGCCCAGAGAGTGAAATGCCACACTGCCCCTCCACTGTGCCGGCCATATGCTGAGACACACACACACACACACACACACACAGCCCAGTTACTGATGGATGTGAGCAGCCTCTTCATTACTGCGGTACAACCACCGCTGCAGGACCAGGAGGTGGCAGGAAACGCTCCTCTTTGCTTCCTCTCACCTTTTATTTTGTCGTTTAGGTTCCTGTGACAGTTGGCTCAGATATTGCAGAAGAACGTTTTGTAATGCGTTTTTTGTCATGACATGCCTTCTTGTGCTGTAATTCCAGGAGCATACAGTGCATCACCCTCTGTAATAGTGTCCAAACATCAGCCCGTGGTCTCTGTCTCATCATGTAGAAGTCAACGCTCATTAACATGTTGGGTTTAGAGTTCAGGCTCAGAATTAAAGACCTGTGTTTTGTGACCGCTCATACGACATGCACACACAATAAAGGGTTTGATGATGGCCCAGTGATCAAAGTGTCATCTGCCTTTCCAGAGCCTAATTGACCTCCTTGAGGCTTCATCACTGGACCTGTGCTTGATCACTTGCTTGGCAGTGTGGGCACAGATTTGCTGTTTGTCAAGGACTCGGTCAGATGCGGGTTGTGTTGTTGCCGCTGACGGTGGCAGTGAGCGCTATGACTCATCTCTGGTCTGTCTGCTGACTGAACACACTGTCTGTGCTCTCTGCTTCTCTTCTCTTTGTGTTGCTTTGTCCGTCCTCGCTCTCACCACAGCTTTGTTTTGGTCTGGACTCGTTTCTTTACCTGATTTTCCTTATGAACTGAGGAAACGTTTCAGAAAAGGAATCAGTTTTCGCTCAAACTGATTTCAGTGTGAGCTCCATTGTTTGCCTGTGTGTCCTTGTCTGCTCCTCAGCGTAGAGCGTCCTGTGTGTAGTGTTGAGCCTCTTGTTTGTCTCATTATGGAGCTCTTGGTGTTGTAGATTGGGTTACTGGCGTCTCTCGTTCACTTCTGCAGAGACAGTCTCTCTCTTTTTCTCTCACATACTGCAATGTCGCTCACATACTTTTGGCCCAAGAGAAGCGAGCAATTCATGTCTCCTCTGAAAGATCTTTTATTCTTGTGTGGTTGGTATAGAATCTGTCTCCCGGTCCAACCAGCTAAACGTAAACATTGCGTTATTAATAGAAAATTACCCCCAGGCCCCGCTTGGATTTCAACGAAAGTTTGATATTCAGGGACAGACACTAGTACGATGCAGAGTTAGTAAGTGTAGTTTGTGTTAGGATGAATGTAGACATGTTCCATTCTCACAGACAGTTACTGACTCATGTAGTCAAACACAAACTGCCCCTGCATGTGTCTGACTGAGCTGAGAACACATCACAACTGATCCAGGTTCAGCTTCTCCTCCTCTGACTGTCTTTTCCCACCCAGTGCTAGCGTGAAGCTGTGTGAGCGGCGCCGGTTGGCGTGGGCGGCGTCTCGGCGCGTTCTAACTCACCTTCTCCTTTCTCGCACTTCAGGCTCGTAATGTAAACACGGGAGAGCTGGCTGCTATCAAAGTCATCAAACTGGAACCGGGTGAGTTATCGCATCTCAGCCCTGCTTGTTTTCTTTCTCTTAATTGCTTGGTCAGCCTTTGTTCTTCACTGTTTCTCGTCTGCTGCAAAGTCTTTATCCTTCGATTGTTATTTGCCTGCGTCAGACTCAGATCTCCTTCTACACGCTGTGCACTCATCGTCCACCTACAGAACCCTCTATCATTGTCCTCAGCGCTCTCTTTCCTGTCCATTATTATTCACCTTTCCTTCCTTTCTGCTGGTTTCCAGCTTCAGTTCCTCCAAATATAAGAACAAAAACTTTAGATGCTCCGAGAAATATGGAAATGAATCTTCACACATCTAAGTGTGGAAGTTTTAAAGGAAGTTGGTTAAAACCTGCTCTGCTGCTCGCTCTGAACTCATCAGTTGAACCCTTATCACTAAATACACACACAGACACGAATCAGTGGTATGATAATACACCACATCATGGCTCTAATAATAACGGGTGCTCTGTGTTGTCCCTCCAGGTGAGGACTTTGCTGTTGTCCAGCAAGAAATCATAATGATGAAGGATTGTAAACACTCCAACATTGTTGCCTATTTCGGCAGTTATCTCCGGTAAGTGTGTGATGATATGAGGTCAATTAGTGCTCAAAGCCATTAATTCCTAACACTGTATAGATTTTGGAGAGGCACATGTTGAATGTGCCTGGAACTTAAAATCCAGTATCAACAGGGCGGCTACAGCTCAGTGGCTAAATACTTACAAAGTATATATGAAATATACTGTGTATGAGTGAAGCTCCCGTGTGTGTGTGTGTGCAGGAGGGATAAGTTATGGATCAGCATGGAGTACTGTGGAGGAGGCTCTCTGCAGGACATCTATCACGGTAACAGCACGCAGCTAAAAGCACAAACACACGCTTCGGTCTTAATTATTGGTCCTTACCTGTTTCTCTTTCCTCCAGTAACCGGGCCTTTGTCAGAGTCACAGATAGCCTACATGTCACGGGAGACCCTTCAGGTAGCGCATGCACCATGCTTAGATTAAAAGTGCCTTTGAACAATAACGTGTGTGAGTACGAGTATGGATAAGGAGGTTTTCTAACATTAACAGCTGTTGACAGACTGTAACGTCTCCTGTGTCTTTTCAGGGTTTATACTACTTACACAACAAAGGCAAGATGCACAGAGACATCAAGGTGAGTCTGAACAACCGCACAGGGATGTGCTGCTAAATGTTGCTCTTTCATCTGACGTGCGGCTTGTTTGTATCTCACAGGGAGCAAACATCCTCCTGACAGACAACGGTTATGTTAAACTGGGTGAGAGCGGCAAACAAACACAGTGCAGCTTTATTATACTGGGAATGAGTCTGAATCACTTGCTAACTCTGAGTCCTTTCCTGTCCATGTGTCCCACACGTTTCCCTCCATTCTCCTTCTTCCCCTCCTTCACGCTCCATAGCCGACTTTGGCGTCTCAGCCCAGATCACAGCGACTCTGGCTAAGAGGAAGTCATTCATTGGAACACCTTATTGGTGAGTTGTTACATATACAATCCTGCAAAAGGCTTCTTACAGACTGTGGGAAGTGAGGCGATTCTCAGCCTTCAGCCGTTTAAAGGAATTTGTCCAATGGGTTATACTATGGGAAGATACCAGCAAGTGTCGTTTCATGCCTTTTATCAGTGGCAGATGGTTTTGATGCAGCTGTAGGAAGCAGACGTTTCTCAAAACCTAACAAACCAGGAATGAGTAGAATGTTTGGTCTTTGTGAGCTGGTGACAGTTTAACCCTCAGATAGTTTTTTCTTTATTTATACAGTGGATAATTAGTGTTCTGTGTCTGTGTGTAGCTGTTGTTCTGCTTTTTCCTCTTTTTTCATTCTTCCTTTTCCCTCTCCTCTTCACAGGATGGCTCCAGAGGTAGCAGCTGTGGAGAGGAAAGGAGGTTACAACCAGCTGTGTGATATCTGGGCAGTGGGAATTACTGCAATAGAGCTGGCTGAACTACAGCCGCCCATGTTTGACCTCCACCCTATGAGGTAGCGCCTGAGCAGGTGTTATGTGCATGTGAGACTTGGCCTGACAGTAGAACTAGAATGATGGAGAATGAGACGTGTTTAAATGTGACTGGATCCCTTCTATCTGTCTTCACTCTTGTAGACTGGAAGTTCATTTGTGATATTTTTCTCTTCTCAGGGCGTTGTTTTTGATGACTAAGAGTAATTTCCAGCCTCCTAAGTTGAAAGATAAACTCAAGTGGTAAGAAACGATCCTGTCATAATTTATTGTCTGTCTCAATTTGGTATTTCTTCATTTTCAAGTCTTGCGATAGGTTAGTGCCGTCTCCTATCAGGCGTAAAGATGAACCCTTGATCTGTTTTCTTTGTCTTTGTTCAAACAGGACAAATAACTTCCACCATTTCGTCAAACTCGCGCTGACTAAAAACACAAAGAAAAGGCCCACGGCTGAGAAACTGCTGCAGGTGAGCAACAAAGAGCTGATTGCTGTCAGTGGAGCGGCTGCAGACGCCCACGCGCTGACTGGCTCCCTCTCTCCTCCGTCTCCCAGCACCCCTTCGTGTCTCAGCCCCTCAGCCGGACGCTCGCGATCGAGCTGCTGGACAAAGCCAACAACCCCGATCACAGCACGTACAACGACTTCGACGACGACGACCCTGAGCCCGAGGTAACTTTGAGCGTCTGCTTTCAGTGTCACGGTCACTGGTCGCTCTGCAGGCAGAGAAGTGACTATGTTTTGCTGGATCTCACTTGTTTTCCTTCCCTCTGTCCTCTAGTGTTTGCCTCAGCCTCATTCCCCACATTTGACTTGTATATTCACCTCATCTTCTTACTGCTTTTTCTTTTTTCATCTTCCTGCTTTGCTTTTTCTCTCTCCTCTTCCTTTTCTTTCACCTTTGTTTCCACTGTTTCTGATTCAATTTTCCTTCACTTTGTCTTTGCTGTTGCTTATCTTCCTCTTTTCTTCCTTCTTATATCCAACCTCTTTTCTCCAAACCATTTCCTTCTCCTTTCCCTCTCTCTCTCCTCTGTTTTTTGACTTCACCACCTTCTCTTTAGTTTAAGTACAGGGGTCATTTCCTACCCATAAGCCCCGGTGCCCGACGTGCACCCCGTTTTGCGGCTCGTAGGAAGGTACCGGTGTGGGCTGCGGTGTCTGATGTGATTTTATTCTAACTAAAACCATGCTGTCAGTTTATTTCACCCAGAACAGAATGAATAGAATGCAGATTCCTATTCAATAATGAGTTGGCTGGAGCTGTGGTTCATTTTGTAAGTGGAACAGACTGTTCAGACGCACAAGAAAGCATTGCTGACTTCCACGGCAACTTTATCAAAAAGTACATCTTACACGAGCAAGGATCGGTTCCATTCATTCCAGTTCTGGAGAAGCAGGTGAACCGTAAAGAAACGTTTATGCTCAGAGTGATGGCGCGTCAGTCATGGGTGCATCTTCACCTGCTTCTTGCGTTACAGCTACTAATCGTGACCTGTGTGCTCTGACAGTTGACTGTGTTCAACCTTCAAGTCTGAAATGGACCAACCCTGGAGCTGGTCCACGCTACAGATGTCCTTGATTGCATTTCTGTACAGACCCTGTTTGCTTTGAGCAGCAATCAAGCATGGACTGATCTTGATGTTTTTCTGAGTTGATTTCTTAAAGTGAGGTTCTTTCACACTGTAACGTATTAGAGCAGCTTGTTCATGAATACAGCTCTAGGCCCATGTCTTCAGGTGAAACCAATACCCAGCTTCTAACTGAACAGTTGACTGTGTGCTTTATTGAACTTGTCATTAACACAGTCTGGGTTAAGATGCAGTGTGTAATTAAAGCAGAACGTGATCTATTAATACTGTCATTCAACTATTAGCGTGCAGGAGCTGGCGTTGGCTTGTGTTTCCTGTCGACTGTGTTGCTACTGTATGTTGTGGTTTTTGGCTTGTGGAGTGTTGTTGGTTGTTTTGCTGTGTCATCAAATCCCGGCCGCAGGAAATAGCAGATGGATTATGTAATATTTTTCTATTACAATTGTAATCTTCATGAGGACCTTGTAAAGTACCAGACTCTACATGTCATTTAAACTCCTATTTGACTGTATGTTTTGCTTTTTCCCAATAGTCCCCGGTCTCTGTTCCTCATCGCATCCGTTCCACCAGCAGAAGCACCAGAGAGGGAAAGACGCTGTCGGAGATTAACTGTGAGTTCAACCACGAGGCCAACACGAATAAATACACTTCTGATGCCAAGGTATAACCGATGCATTGAAGTGCCCCTCACCTCTTAATCCCATCTTCTCCTGTCTCCACTGCTTGTCCTCAGTCGACCAGGTGAAGTTTGATCCTCCGATGAGAAAGGAGACGGAGCCCCATCACGAACTGGTGAGTGAATGACTGTGGCTTAAACCTGTGAGACTGAGATGCTGTTAGTGTAGTTTCACCTTACTCCTCCTCACTCCAAACCCCAGCAAACCCATGTTGTCTTTCTGCACTGAACCAAACATCAAGCCTATCCCTACTTTTACCGAGTAGTAGCTTTTGAACTCAAGTCCAGTGGTTCTTCAATAGGTACAGGGCACAAAGCTTATCCCGAGTCAATGTAGAAGCCGTTTTTATTAAATGGCCACGGCTTGTTCTGGTATCGTACTAGGATCCCTGTTGATGTCCTCCCGCGGAGGGATTCTGGGTGTGTCCTTATAGGAAGACACCTTCCATGTGTCCCTGCTGCCTGGATGACCTCATCCCCCTTTAATACTGTATGCAGCAACAGAGCTTATTTATTTAGATTTCAGCCACCGCAGCACAGACCTGCATGAGCAGCAGAAGGTGCAGCAGCTCTGTGGTCACACTAACACAGTGTGGCGCTCATGTTTGCTGTATCCATACCATATCAGCATATTCTTCCATAGAGGATACTTTACTGCCTGTTGACAAGAGGGATGGCGCCAGGTTCATGCATAGCGTCCTGTTAACACCTCTCCCCTCGCTCACATTTCTGCACTTCTTTTGCACGTGCATCTTTTCTCAAACTCCTGTTTGCATTTCTCCTCTCTCTAAGTTGAGCAGGATGTTTTGTAGGTTTACAGTCATGTATTCTAATGTTAGTAATAGAAATAAATGATCAGCAGCTTCACTGGATCCAGTCTTAAATCTAATTTGTAAAAGAGGCTGAACAGATGTGTTGCCATTCGTTTAAGCACATTTTCTTAATGTCTCTCCTCGTCTGCATCATCTCTCTCTCTCTCTCTCTCTCTCTCTCTCTCTCTCTCTCTCTCTCTCTCTCTCTATGTCTCTCTCTGTCTCTGTCTCTGTCTCTGTCTCTCTCTCTGTCTCTCTCTCTTTCTGCATCTGTCTCCCCTCCGCTTCAGTTACTGTACCAGTACCTGCTTCCTGCTTTGTTCTACTGATCTGGGTTTTCAGAACCCATTTTGGCCGTCACCCTCTTTCTTCGACTGCGTCTCCATTCTTCCCCGTTCTCTCCATCAGTCCAGGTTCATGTATTAACTGAGGTCTCTCTCGCTCTGTCTTGCTGACCAGCGTGATTCTGAGCCCTATCTGGACTGTGTTGAGGAGCTCTACTATACCGCGAGATCTAATCTGGTAGTACTCTGTACTCTTTCTATCTGTAGCTCGCTCTTTCAGCCTCTGTCTCTCTTCCTCTGATCACATGCCATCATTTTTTCTTGTTTACGCCGCTCCATCACTTCTCCATCTGAAGAACAAGCCCGTGTCTTTCTCTTTGCGTTACCATGATGTGATGTGTCTTTCATTTTCTTTTTAAGATTGACGATTGCTTTGGCTGCTCAATGTCATTTAGATATTTTTATTCATTTCCACTTTTTTGGTTCTGTAAATGTTCACTTCATTATTTCTTCTCCAGCATTGACTTTTGCTTCTCTTAACTAGTGTTGTAGATGTTGTTGTCGTGATTTTTTCCCCCACAAATAAAAGTGCAAACTCATAAAAAGCATTACAGTCAGTCAAATGTTAGTTTTGTGGTGTTGCACATAACATCAGGGGGTGGTAGTCATGTGGGGCCTTGTGTGAGGACACATGGGTCTGGACATGCTACAGTCCTACACAAATCTAAAAAATCATGCACACATAAGCTCTTAACCTGCTGTACTAGACATGATGCTTGTTTGTCCTTCTGGATTTCTTCCTACAGATGTGTCTCCATCTTGTGCAGAGCTGCTTCTGTATTCTCTAACCTCTTCATTCTGTAGTCCAGAGCAGTTTGTGTAATGTTTGTTTTCATCTGTTCTGCAGTAGATCACTTTTCCTTGTGATTGTACAATGTGTGTCAATATGTTGAAAATGCTGCATTCACATTGTGGCTTCATGAAACTTCACATTAAAGCCAAAACTCAACACAAGACTGTTAAGGTGCATTTCTTACACGAGCAAACCTGTAAATGCACAAAATAAATTCAAGCAAACTTCATAATAACTTTATATTGTTGATGATAACATCAACATCCTTGAAAATGTGACAGGAAGAAAATGATTTTTATCCTGATTATCTGAGCCACAGTGTGAACATGGCAGAGGTCATATCTGAACACATACTGTACAGTGTATACACAGTCTGTGCTTCTCAATCTGATCCAACTTTTCATTGGTGATCAACATCTGATCAACTCAGCCATGTTTTAGCCTCTGGACTAATCACATACACATCATGTCAGGTGGCTCATTACTGAACGGTAGTAACTGCTGTCTGCCCTTCTTCCAGGACCTACAGTTCGAGTACGGCCAGGATTCTTCAAGTCTACTGGGAGGAAACAAGTGAGTTTCAGCTTCACTTTCTCTTTATGTCTTAGTGTACCTTCATATTTTCTTTTTAGATGCGGATTTCCTACTTTTGTATGAAATGCCTATGACGAGAACCTCTGGACAAAAGGGGAAGTGAGATAGAGAGAGTGTTGGTTTAATGAAATACTCAGATTCTCCCTGAGGATGTAGTCGTATACCTGAGTTTGTCAGTGCTTAGAAACTAAAGACTTCAAAGCGTGTTGGTTTCTTTTGCTCATTTGTCTTCACAAAATTTCCTCATTCCTCTCTTTTTCTGTGTTTGACAGGAGTCTTCTCAAATCTGTGGAGGAGGAGCTTCAGCAGAGGTGAGCCAGACCCGTCATCCTGATCCCAGGGTGTCTTCTAACCATGCCCACCCATGAGCCAATCATTGTTAACGGCAGGACTAATTTGGCCAATCACACGCAACTAACGCTGCTGTAACGACCTTGCTCCGTCCGGGCTCTCGGCATTTTGGACTCTTCTGGGCTTTTCTTCCTCTCTGCCGCTTGCTTCACGCTTTGATGTGATCAGAACGAGGCAGTGCTTCATAGCAGCTCACTGCAGAGCATGGCTAAACGCACATACTCTCGTGTGCTGTCACACACATGCACGTGCATACAGAAACACACCCAAACACTGCAGGGGTCTTTGGTAATCATACTGGCAGGTAACTGGAGAAATTGTGTTTACACCAAAAATAATGCTGATTACGGTTCTCATGCTTTTGTGCTTCCTTTAGACAAACTGTTACAGCAAATGTGATTTACTGATATGGTTGGTCTGTCACTGAACAAACATGATGTAGAATGTGTGTATAAGCAAAGGGAACTAAACTCTGATACTTTATTCCTGTTAGATGCTATTACACGTTCATTACTGAAAATTAGAGTCTGGCAGTGGTTTATAGATGTTAGAAAATGCAGGTATTGTTTTTTATGTGGGTTAATCAGCTGATTAGATGAAAGCTCCTGCAGCTTAGCCCTTTAAAAGTGGAGTCTGTTGTTGAGAAGTGGGGGATAAAGTACACAAAAGGAGCGCATCTTGATGTAGCGGGTCTATTTGCATCTGATTAGAGTTGTGTAGAGATACAAGGACTGGACCAGCGGGGTTGGCTGGTGATTCTGGTCTGTTAGACTTGATTTTACTGTTACTTTTTTCTAGCTGTAGTGTAAAAATGGGTTTTTGCTTTAGTGTTGCCCAGTTTAGTTTCTGCCCAGTGTTAGACGGTTAGGAGTAGTTGTGGACCAAGCTTCATTCAGCTCTCCCTCCTTTTTCCCTCCCCCCCTCCTGCTGCTCCTCCTGTTGTCTCCTGTCTCCTTTGCCTGCTTCCTTTCTCCCCTAATCTCTCACCTATGCTCCCGCTACCTGGATTCTCTGTTTCTACTTCCTCCCCGTCCCCTCCCTCCTTCTTTGCTCCCACCCTCCCTCCTATCTTCACCTCCTCTCCCAGGGGCCATGTGGCACACTTAGGGGATGATGAGGATGAGGATGATGATGGTGCAGATGATGATGAAACTCACACTCAGTAAGTTCTTTCCAGTCTTAGATGCAGAAGCCTCTCCCTCCTTGTCTCCTTGTCTCTCGCACACTCCTGCCTCTATTTGAATAAGGGAGGGAGGAGGGTGAGGAGTATGACAAGGAGGAAGACTTCCTGTTGTGGCCGCAGTTTCATCCACGCATCTCTATGCAGCACACCCCACCTTCACACACATTCGCCACCTGTGTTTGTGTGTGTGTTCACAGCCTGTATGTCATCCATGCTGTTAATACTGTTGTTCTTTATTAACAGTAACCCTAACCCAGAAAACTCACTGAAACCTAATGAAGTTTAGATGTTTGCTTTATTTTTCAATTTACTTCTGTTTTACTGCCTAAGAAGCTTAAAACAATGAATAACTACATCCATCCAGCTCTATTGAGGCGTTTGCTCAGCGTATCATTGAATGTTTTACTGGAAGGAAGACGTCTGGGTTTACTGTTCAGATAACTGATCCTCGTGACCTTGACTTTTTTATGCTGTTGCCTTGTTTTGTTCTCCACTTGCGCCGCCATCTGTGTGCCTCCTCGCTGTGTGTGTGTGTGTGTGTGTGTGTGTGTGTGTGTGTGTGTGTGTGTGTGTGTGTGTGTGTGTGTGTGTGTGTGTGTGTGTGTGTGTGTGTGTGTGTGTGTGTGTGTGTGTGTGTGTGTGTGTGTGTGTGTGTGTGTGTGTGTGTGTGTGTGTGTGTGTGTGTGTGTGTGTGTGTGTGTGTGTGTGTGTGTGTGCGTGCGTGCGTGTGTGTGTCTGATAGAAAAACAACTAATTATAAACCTTTAACCTATTTTTTTAAAGAAACCCCAAGATTTAACATGTAGCAAAAGCTTTTCAAATCAAAAAGCCCTGAAAACACAGCTCCACTCACTGTGCAGTAGCTTTGGGTTTGGGCCCATGTTTCAGTCTCCTTCATCAGTGATGATCAGGGCTCATCAGCTACGGGTCCACCTGCACATCGTCCGTCACAGACATTAATGTTCTAGACAAATGTCTGTTGACTGTAGCAGCAGAAACATCACTCCGTTCTTCTTAGTGAATGTTTTGTGTTCACCGGCCTCCGGGCCGCTCCATTTACACCAGTATTAACACACATGTGGGCCTCAGATGGATAAGTCTCTGGGAATATGTTGCTGTCTCATGTCACAGCGCCTGATTATCAGCATTCGACTCTCAGAAGGCGAAACAACTGTAGATGATGGTTCAGTAATGAAGTGTGACACAAACATGTGTCGCATCAAGCAAACATGATAAAAGTATTTAAATCATATCAGTCTTTTGGCTTCAGCAGCAGCAGCATCATTCTCAGAGACTTCACAAGTTCCATATTCAAATGATGTCTAGTTCATCATTTTCTTCATCTATGTAGTGTTTAACCTGAAAACAGTTATTTTCCTCACCATCTGTTGTGTCCAAAGCTGTGAGGTTATGGTTGTGTTTGTCATTTCATAGTTATAGATTCAGTCCAACTGTCAAAACAAGTCACATTTGAAAAAAGGCTTCATGTTTTTCTTTCATTCTGCATCAGACATAAAGCTTGAGTTTAGTAGTATGAATAGGGCATAATAATAATAATATAAAGTTATACCACTGACATTATGAAACAACCACTAACATGGCAAATAAAACCATAGCCTCCATTATGACATTAATATCATCGTCTTCATCACAGCACCTGTACCTTCAGTGCTTGTCCAATTATTCTGTATGTTGTTCAAAGTTAAGTGACAAATACTTTTCAATCTTCAGTAAATCGAGTACTATCATGAGGCCAAAGGTCCCTCCCCCGCTTCCTCCCAAGGTATGAACACGACAAACGGCTCATTGAATTTATTCATTCTCCATTTGTTGATGTCCTAGACTTTAACTTTTGATCTGATTTTCCTCCAGCCGAAATCCATCTCCACCTCACAACCACAACAGAAACAGGAGGACAGCCAGTCACACAGTGAGGACGACAGCGGGGGCGGAGGCACCATCAAGCGGTGTCCGGCCCCAGAGACAGCGAGCCCGGCCAGGCCGGCCTCCCACGTGCCCCCGCGGCCCCCTCCTCCAAAGCTGCCGCCCCATCGCCGCAGCAGCCTAGGTAACGAGAGCCCGAAACGCACGGACGCCGCAAACTCTGCCCCAGAGGATGATGGGAGCTTTAGGCATTTCTGGGAGTGGCTCCACACGCCTCACACAGAGGAGGAGCTGGAGGAGGCATGGGAGGTGCTGAAGGAGGTGAAAGAGGTGCAGGAAAAACAGGAGGAACAGGGAGAGAGTAAGAGCAGCTAAGTCTTAGACCGCTAGTGTCCGCAGACCCGTCATTCCCTCCGATAGTTGTCAGCCCCATAGTCCCACTGATTTATTTGTTCCATGAATCCATTAATATTAATGCCTTTTAATTTAAATTTTGTTTGTAGCTCCTTCTTTCCATCAGCTCCTGCTCAGTATGTTTGTCTTCTGTGCAATCTAATCTATACCACTCCGTCTGAAGCTGGTAGAGTGCTACCACGTCCCCGCTTCCTAGGAGGAAGAAGGAAGAGGAGGAAACCTCGTCCCGACTGACCAGAACCACAAAACAAATCTGTTCAAATAGTTCATCATGCACAGTTCTCACATTCTATCCACTCTGTTCACCTTTGTCTTGAGTAACATTAAATAATTACCAGCCAAAAAAAGGTTTAAATAAGCCTGATTATACTAATGTTTACAATATTGTCTACATTCCCATTCAGTTTAAAGCACTGGGGATGATCAGTAGTGGTGTCAGTGAAGACATTTATTCTAAATCACATCATCCAGTTAATTCGAACAATCATGTAACTGTTTTTAAAGTATAAACCTCCAGTGACGACTGCCCATCAGACAGGAGGTGTCTTCACCGACCACATCCAGCCTCTGTATTCTTCCTGCTAGCCCACTCCTGCCCTCCCTCCCCCTCTCTGCTCCCTGTAGACTGTTGTATTGATTCATTTAACTCCATCTCTTTAATCCAGCGGATTAGACCCCATCATTAAAACCAGTGGTGGTTGTGAGAATGAATGTGTCTGTGCGAATGTGCTTGTGCTGCAGTATGTTCCCTTTCAAAGCCAATATCTGTTCCGTGCTTTTAGTTTTAAAACTCATCTCTGTGTCTGTCACTAACACGTAACTCGTCATCTGAGGATCTGTGTCACTCAAACACATTAAGTTCCCACTCTTGTTGTAGGTAATGGCCTTAAATCCCCACACAATGGCGAGAGGGACAGTCCGACAGACAGGCAGTCCACCATGCCCCCTAGTGTCCCCACACGGAAATCCAAGAAGGACGTTCCGGTAAGAACATCTATGTGAATGTGGATGGAAAGGAAACGAAAGAGGCTTCGTGGCTTATAAAATCTGGTGTGTGTGTTTGTCTTAGAAGCCAATCAGTAACGGCCTTCCACCTACACCCAAAGTCCATGTGAGTTCCTGCTTTATCACAAACCAAATTCACTGTCAAATAATTAAGCCATTTATTCACAACTCGTAATCCCTTTTATTTGCTGTGTCCCGTTCCCAGATGGGAGCGTGCTTCTCCAAGGTGTTCAACGGCTGTCCTCTGAAGGTCCACTGTGCCACTTCCTGGATCAACCCTGACACCAGAGGTGACCAGGAGGCCAGACACATCAGCTTGAATCAGATTGAAATCATGAATTTAGCCACATGTTAACTCCCAAAGTCTGAATTCACCATCTGCTGTTTGTGGGTGTCTCGTTTCAGACCAATATTTGATATTTGGAGCTGAGGAGGGAATCTATACATTAAACCTCAATGAACTGCACGAGACCACAATGGAACAGGTGAGACTACAGACACTGTTTCTTTCAGCTTCAGTGACGATCTCTATGCATTTTAGTTCTGAGATGCTTTTCAGTGTCAGTCATATAAACTGTACTGTCTCATGTTCATCCAGCTCTTCCCTCGGCGGTGCACCTGGCTCTACGTCATGAATAACTGTCTTCTTTCCATATCTGGTGAGTTGCAACATTACTGTTAAATAGTGAATCAGTGACTTCTGACTCAACATTCCTCGTGCTGTATCTCATGGTCTTCTGTGTTCTGCAGGAAAAGCCTCTCAGCTCTACTCCCATAGCCTGAGTGGTCTCTTTGAACAGGCCAGACAGTTACAGAAGCTGCCAGTAGCCATTCCCACACACAAACTACCTGATAAAATTATTCCCAGGTCAGTCTCACTTTACTTTTACTATAAAGCTATTGAATCAAATAGTTTAATGTCAACATCAGCACACCAACGCCTGCTTTGATCACTACATCTGTTTTCCCTGTGTAGGAAGTTTGCAGTGTCCAATAAAATTCCAGACACTAAAGGATGCCAAAAGTGCTGCGTGGGTGAGTTATTGCGATGAAGGCTTTGAGGTTTCTGTGACCAATAGTTCAAGATTAACTTTTATCTCAAACTTTGTAATTAAAAAAATAACATAATGTTTACAAGTGTATAGCAATACACCATGAACACACAGTCAGCTCACAGTCTGTTACAGAGGCTAACAGGGTTGTTGATGCTGCTGAGAAGCCAAATTTAGGTGTAGGTGATAATAATTTCTCCATGTGATGATGGTGCAGTGCGTAACCCTTACACCGGCCATAAGTACCTGTGTGGAGCCTTCCAGTCAAGTGTGATGCTGCTGGAGTGGGTGGAGTCTATGCAGAGGTTCATGCTCATCAAGGTTGGCTGGACTCTTTCACCAGTTATAGTTATGATGATAATCTGTGTATTATCTAATTCTCCGCTTTCTGTCCATCCACTCAACAGAACATCGACTTCCCGCTGCCGTGTCCGATGGAGGTCTTTGAGATGCTGGTGGTCCCTGAGCAGACCTACCCTCTCATCTGCGTGGCCGTCGGGAAAGGCACCGAACTCAACCAGGTGGTCAAGTTCTGCACCGTCAACCCCAACTCCACCTGCTCGTGGTTCATGGAAGCAGGTGACAAGAGCTGAGCTGCTGTTTGGACTTGATAATCCCTCTGATTGGACCCGAGGTGTTTCAGCTGCTGCTCTGTACACCAACGTCCTCCTCTCTCCGTCCTTTTTGCAGACACGCCCCAGACGTGTGTGATCCACGTCACTCAGCTGGAGAGAGACACAATCCTGGTCTGCCTTGACCGTGAGTGACGCACACATTGTTCTGCAGCAGCTTCATGGGGTGTGTTACGTTTTCCAATATGCTCGTTTCTTTCCACAGGATGTATTAAAATAGTGAACCTCCAGGGTCGCTTGAAATCCAGCAGGAAGCTTTCAGCTGAACTTACCTTCAACTTCCAGATTGAATCTATAGGTAAATGTCCACCAAAGATAACGCAGGACAGTTCTGCTCACATGCAGTTTTTATAGCCGACCTATTTGTGTCTTTGCAGTTTGTCTCCAGGACAGTGTATTGGCCTTCTGGAGGCACGGCATGCAGGGACGGAGTTTCAAAACCAACGAGGTGAGTGCAGGTTTGTGCCACAGTAAGAGGCAAATGAACGTCAGCTCACTTTGAAACTAAGGTAGGAGTCCACTACTCAAACACGGAGGTGGATAGAATTTAATCCCTGGTTACTAGTTGGACCGGTCAGTCCTGCGTGTTACATTCCACCACGGTTTGTTGCTTTTGTTTGTCTGAAAATAGGGTTTTACAGCAGGATGTGGCTTCTCCTGTTCTGCTGCGTGTATTGTTTCAATTGTCTTCATGCTATAAACACAGCTCACACCTCTAACTAGTCCTAATTCTGCCCTTTGTCCCTTGCTCTCGTCAGATCACCCAGGAGATCTCTGACAGCACACGCATCTTCAGACTACTGGGCTCCGACAGGTGAGAGCACACGCGTACGCGCCTCCGTTCTCCCTCCATACACGTCACACACACTCTCAGGTCTCTAGTAACATGACTTCTGCTGTGCTGACTGTAGAGACCCAGAGACTGAGGAGAGAGGGCTCCCTCTGCCCAGGTACACTCGCTGCTCATTAGCCTCAGATGGCCCCAAACACTCTGTCCTGTGGGGATTCTCAAGGGTTTGGTGTCATGGATCAGAACCA
This sequence comes from Betta splendens, assembly GCF_900634795.4. Taxonomy (NCBI): domain Eukaryota; kingdom Metazoa; phylum Chordata; class Actinopteri; order Anabantiformes; family Osphronemidae; genus Betta; species Betta splendens. The sequence continues at coordinate 16,241,236 of NC_040895.2, forward strand.
TCTCTGTGGAACTGAGATTTTACTTGTTCACTTATTGAGTGGTGACCTCCACCAGTAACCGATTCCAATGGTTTCCTACTTAAATCCCAGATTAATGATTTCCTTAGTTTTACTCAGTGTTTCATTACGAATCTCCCTCTGCTTTTCCAAATAACAGGGTTTTTACGATGTTGGACCAAATCTTTTGGGCTTCTGTCTTTCTGTTCATATTGCTACTAAATTCTGGGCCTTTTGTGTGAAATAAATGAAAATTTGCTTATATAACCCTGACGTTCTAACATGCTGAAGCGGACGAGGGAACGTTGAAGGTAAACTAAAGCCTGACTGCCTGACACAGTGTGTGTGTGTGTGTGTGTTGCAGGGTGGTAGTGCTGGAGAGCAGGCCGACAGACAACCCTACAGCCCATAGCAACCTCTACATCCTAGCAGGTCACGAGAACAGCTACTGAGACACGCACGCAGGCACTCGTAACACCCTCTTTAAACAGCCTCCAAGGAATGCAGACACGGTAGTAAGCAACTGGAGAACGCCCTCACCCCAACCCCAGTTCACCAGGCTCCCCGTTCGACTGGGAGACGAGGTCACGGTGCAGACGTGGGTTCCAGGTTGCAGGCGTTTGAATGCAGCACGGCAGCTGAGCGTGTGTTACTAGGACACGGACGCGGATCCGCTTCCGACAGGGCGGAGGTCACGACCGCTGCAGGCCAGTCTCTATCTTTCAAGAAGAACTTCAACAGCTAGTCTTTGCTGATGCCATCCCACCTCCCCTGCATAACGCTCACTGGGAAACAGTGACTCCAGCACTACTACTTCAACACATACTATTATTACTACTGCTACTTGCTCTAAGCTTCACAGAAGAGTCTGCTTGCACAGAAATCTCTCTCCGCCACCCCCTTCCTTCCTTCCTTCACCTTTATTTATTACGGCATGAGGTAACTTTAACAACCGGAATAGTTCCCCGTCCTGTTTCATTTGCTTAAAAAGAGAGAAATCCTGCATAAAAGCTGCTCCGCCAGCATTGAAATCCATTGCTCATCACCACACCACACAAGTGCTTAATTGACCTCTATTTAATTGTTGTAAATATAAATGTAGTATTTTTTGAACACTAAAACGACTGCTGGTGTACATAGGCGTGTGTACAGACAAAGAGACAGGCAGAGTCTTGGTGATCGTGCGACGAGGGTCATGAAGACTCTACAGCCTTAGCAGTGTAATGCTACACTATCGGTGCAGAGCTCAGGACTCGACTGAGAACGCGGGCAGCGTGCCGATCGTCAGTTTCACCTTTGCATGTGTCACCGTTGAGACTTCCTTCTTGTTTGCACCATAGCAACTGTCGTCAGGGCAAGTTTAACTCCTTTCCGTTTGTTTCTCGTGTTTTTACACCATCTGTTTGTTTTTTTTCTTAGCTGTTTTAATCAAGGCGTTTAATTTGTTTCTTTTAATGTCACTTTCTTGTTCTAAATGAACCACTGGTGTTAAAAGTTTGCACAGAGAAAAAGGTATTCGATCAACAAATGTGATGTCATTCTAATATATGACTGTGTGTGTGTGCGGTTGCGTGTGAGTGTGTAGAGTTAGAGAAAACGTGCATCATGTACAGATTTGGTCTTTGTGACAGCCTAGTTTCTGCTTAGATCAATTAAGAGAGCAGATATTAAAATACAAAAATCTCAATTTACACAGAAAGAAAAAAAACATTTTTAAACAGATGTGGTGAAATATTATCTGTTGGTTGCAATGTATAGAATTTAACCTAACTGTTGTCTCCAGCATCACTAACCAACCAACCAACCTGGGATTATGGGCTTTAACTGATACATACAGTAACTATTAGACATCTCAAATATCCTACACACAGGTGACAAAGTCTGCTTGTAATAAGTGATATGTTCTGTGTAAATAACATTTTAGTAATGTTTGGACATCCAGAGGTTTTCAATGCGAGACGACACTACATGCATGTAGCTGTAGAGGCAGGACACGACCAGTCACCAAGCTGTGATGCTGCTTTCAGAGCACGTGAACACTTTCTTTACTGCTGAAACGCTTGGCTTCATGTCGACCATCTCGCACACGTTTATATCAACTGGACTGAAAAGCAAGTGCATTAATCACATTAATGTATGTGTACGGACGGTGATGATGGTGGGAGCCAAAATACCCTCAACTCCACTCTATAAAGGGATTCAACAGACTAGGCATGAATTAGATTGTCAGTTTTCAGCTCTGTGTGGTTTTCACTTATCATCACCTCATGTACAGTTAAATTCAGTCCAGCGTGAGGATCTAAACCTTTTCTCTAGATTTGCATCCGCTGGAGACGTCTTGTTTAAATAAGAAACCGTAGGTGTGTGAAGGCTACAAACTGTCCCACCTCTGACCCTTCAAAATAAAACACTACATGATCATGTTAATACATGAGCTTCTGGCCCAGACCTGCTAATAAAGCCTTCTATTTACTACACAGCGCGGCCCTAGTTACACTCATATAATCTGATGGTTTGTCAGTATCCGACTGTTCAAAGAGTAAATGTGTTTTTACTGGTCCCTCAGAGCTTTGGACCTTCCTTTCAATTAGGACTAAGTAAATGTCCGATATCTTTTACTGGCTTTTAATTTTTTACATGTTGAACTTATTTATATGTCCTAGATTTCGTTAAACACTTTTGCTTTGTCTTTGTGTTAAATGATGAGACTTGAAGGCCAGCGTAAACTCATGCTGTATCGTAGCTGCACTTCTGAAGTCACAGAGTTCAGTTTAGACTGTACGTTAATGAATCGTATGCCGTTCTCTTCAAAACTCCTTCCTTCAGTAAATGTCCCTTTTTGCAGACGGACGAAGTTGCGTTTCTGTGGGATTGAATAAGACTCCAGTGATTCATTTCTCTTGTTTTAGACCTTCACCATTGAGCAGGTGCCAACACGGCCTTCACCTGTGAGTTATTCTGTTTTACATATTAATACATAAGGATGAAAACAAACAAGCTGCTTGAGCAGGTTTCCTTCCAAAATAAAACAAAAAAGTTAGTCTGTTAATATTTCATCATCGTTGATATTTCATCTTGTTTTTCATAATGCAATGCACATGTTATGAAATGTATATAGTGTACAAATAAAAATGGGTTTGTTTTACATACTGTATAATTGCCTATATTTTGTTTCAGAAAGTGTAACAGATTTATGAGACGACAGGTTAACACATTAAAAAACAAGAAACTCAACTCTTTGCGGTGTCCTGGTGGTGATTTGACGTCTGATCATTGGTAACTAGTTCTTTTTATTCATTCTTCTTGTTGGTAGCTGTTGTAAATGAGCACCAATCAGCTGGTTCAAGAGATGTCCTTGAAATCTCCTGATTGTTACATTATTGAGTATTTTATGGAGCAGAGAATAAATGAAACACAGAAAATGATTAGGCTTCGGTGAAAAAGCTCTAAAAACATACTAAACTCCTAATAGGTTTAATAGTCTCCTGAGTATAAGCACAATATAATGTGTTCTGCCGATGGCTTAAAGTATGAAGTAGGTATGATTATGTAAAGGAAGATGAACTGGAGGTAGAGTTATTTACACGAAGCTGCTAATATTTACACGTTCTCTGATTAAAACCTTATTTTGAGCTGTCAGACACAAACCACCACCACATGACACTAATGAGTGGAACCTGCTTCCCGGGACCCGTTCTCCGGCCGGATGTGACCCGGCGCCGGCTCCGTCTGCTCAAACAGCTGTGCCGCGGTTTACCTCCACGTGCACCAGTTTGGGATTGTTCCCTGAGGCTTCGTGCTCGCTGCTGTTCTGGTGCTCGGGCGTTTTCTCACCTCCCTTGTCCTTCTTCTCATCACTGCCCCTGTTGGAAAGACAACCATGGTGCAACCGTGTAAAGGACACACTTTCTTCACATGTGCACGTGTTCATCCCTACTTCTTCTTGAAGAGTTTCTTAAATGAGCTCCTGAAGCCTCCTTTGTCCTGCTTCCGGCTCCTCTCGCTGAAGGGAGCGTGGCTGTTTTCCTCTGCTGCGCCTCTCCACTTGGCCTCGTCCCCCCAGGACTGGAGCCCAGGGTCCTGCTGGGGCCCAACACAGCGTTACTTGGGAGCTGCAGCGTTAACCTACATGCATGCGTTAACGTGCGACCCACGATGCTGAGCAGCCCGTGGAGGTCCTCGCTCTGCCGGTCGGCCTCCGCTCTGGCTGCCTTCCGGGACGGGGTGGAGCAGCCCTTGCTGCCCTTGCTGCCCTGCCGCTCCAGCTTGGCGTGGCTCCCCAGCCCCCGTTTCTGGACGTTGTCCGATGCGGGTCCGTCCAGACAGCTGACGGCGTTGTCCATCTGCAGCCCGTTCAGCGACTACACAGCAGAGCGCATGCATGAAGGCCTCTACGTGCAGCGGGTCTGCACACGGGCGCACACTCACCTTGCTCTTGCGCTGACTGGCCTGAAGGGGGCGATGCTGCGCGCGCCGCATCATCACGGCCTCGTCCGGGGACACGCAGCCTCGTTGGGGCAGCTTGCTGTAACCGTTCCTGTTGCGGGTGGCTGAGACGTTGGCCGCTCCCACGTGGTGGGACGCGGGGGGGGCTTTGGGGCACTTCACGAAGGCGATGTCGATGGAGGAATCTGAGGAGGCTGAAGAGCAGCGGTCGAACATGGAGACGTCATGGAGCGAGCCGCCTTCCTCATACAGGCTCTCCATCCCCGGAGGCTCTGGAGGAAGGAGGAACTCGCCGAGGGCGTCGGCCAGAGCTGAGCCTGGCTGAACCTGAGGGAACTCAGCGGCTCTAGAGGACAGATGATGCTGACAGGACACGGGAGCAACAGATGCCTCGCTCTCTGGGATGCTGCCAAGACCTGGAAACCACCAGTGGGTTGATTATCACAGGCCAAAGCGTCTGAGTCAAATACACACACGCACACACGCACACACACCTGCTGGTTTGTGGGTCCGTGAGTCGGGGCTGAAGAACGGATGCTGGGAGGCCCAGTCTCGGTCGTAGCCGTGGGTTTCTGGATCCTGCTCCCGATCCCAGTCCTGGAAACGGTGAGACTGGATCTGCTCCAGAAGCTGCTGCTTCCTGTGCTTCGCGTGGTTGGAACGCTCCCTGTGATGGACAGAGTCAGAGTCAGGAACCCTGTGGTTAGTGGCGGCTGAGCGGCTTCCTGGTACTTACAGCATGGCGCCGCTGCAGGGATACGGCGATCCGATGCTGTGGGTCTGAATCCCACTCTCCACCGTTTTCAGCAGCTGTTTCATGGTGGACCTGCAGGTACAGACACAGCTGTGACTCCTGCTCTCGGCCTCAAACCTCGACGTCACGTCTCGCTCGGTGCTCGGTGCGTCGCGACCTTCTGACCTCTTCACCTCCTTGCAGTTGTGCAGCAGCAGCTCCTGGTTGTGCTGGAGGAGGAGGTGGTGCTGAGCCGTGAAGGACCTGAACTGCTGGATGCACACCAGCAGCAGGTAGTAGTCCGGGTGCTCGGCCTCCGTCTGCCTCAGCAGCGCCTGCACACAGACGCGGCGTTAGCGCGGCGTTAGCGCGGCGTTAGCGCGGCGTTAGCGCGGCGTTAGCGCGGCGTTAGCGCGGCGCAGCTCTCGCAGCGCGTGCATCGGAAGCGCGTGTTTGTGGACCTGCAGCAGCTGCAGGTACTCGGGGATCCTCTGGACCGGCTGGAGCAGCAGGGCGTGAAGGGACGGTTTGGAGTCGTCCCCCATCATGTCGATCTGAAAGAAGCAGGCGGCTCATTACGGGAGGTCAGAGGTCAGCTGGGCCTCCACTCGGCCTGTTTACCTCCAGCAGGGCTGCAGAGCTGGAGGCCAGAACGTTGACGGCCGACAGACAGTCTGGAAGCTCCTTCAGGTAGGACACGTAAAAGTCCAGGAAGTCACTCTGTGGGCAGACGGACACAGGCTGTAAAGTGTGCAGACAGGCTGAGCTGTGCTGCTCTGGACACTCGCTGTCTCTGCTCAACATCTGGATTCCAGCTGTCAGCTGGAATGTGACGTTTCATTCATTGCGCATGTGGAGCTGAAGCTAACGAGTGTTTGTGCTTTACTTCTTTGCTGGTCAGCCGCATGAAAACATCTCCCATAATGCCTTGCCACTGGCATTTGAGCACGCGCTCCTGCAGGGTGTGAAGCAGCTCCAGGTGCTGCTGGATCAGAAACCTGAGCGAGCTCGGAAACGGGCTGAAAGGGAAGAGGAGAAAACCGGCTGAAGGAGCAGTTACAGCATTAAACGTGATGATAGGAAGCTGAGCTCCGCTGGGTTTCACCGTTTGTCTTTGGGCGTCAGCGCCTCGGAGCCGTTGAAGGAGATGTTGGCTTTGAGGAGCAGAGACAGGTGGGACACGTAAACCCGCTCGGACTCCAGCAGCTCCAGGGCTGCTCTCGACCTCTTACCTGCACACAGGAGCAGCCGTATGAGGGAGGTCCTGTGTGTGTGTGTGTGTGTGTGTGTGTGTGTGTGTGTGAGAGAGAGAGAGAGAGAGAGAGAGAGAGAGAGAGAGAGAGAGAGAGAGAGAGCGAGGCCGTACTGTTTTCACTGTGGGCGTCTGTGTCGTCTCTGCTGTTCTTCCTCTCTCCCCATGATTTGGATAGATATGCTCTCTGCTGCTGAGCCTCCTGCTCAGAGGAAGACGCTGAAACACGCACATGCACACACACACACACACACACACACGCACACACACACACACACACACACACACACACGGCTGTAAGCCCGGCTGCAGCAGGTGCGGCTGCGAGTGACCAGCCCTGACCCACTCTGTGTGGACGTGGTGCTCCTCTGTGGTGAGCCGCTGTGGGGCAGGTTGGACAGGAAGTGCTGGAGAACGCTGAGTTCTGATTGGCTGGGACCACAAAGGTGTTCGTCCCCCGGCGCCGCCAGCACGTCTGCCTTGGAGCCCTTTCTGCTGGTTTAGAGGTTGATTATAATAACAACGTGCGCCGCTGTGATGGAGACGTGCGCATGCTTCTACCTGTGTGGAAGAGTGATGATGTCCTTGTTGTCTGACTGGAGCAGGTCCATCCTCCGCTGAAGCTCCCTCTGTCTGCTGGACACGTCCCTGATGTGGAACACGGCCACGTTCAGCTCCTCCTGCAGGGTGAGCAGCATCAGCACCAGCGTCACAGCTCCAGGACATATGTACGTATTAGTTCACACGCATATTATAATACAGACTCTTAAAAGCCGCCTTGTGTCTGAGTGTTTGCTTCCTTCCTAATGAATGACATTAGCTCACAGTTTGACTCTAGATGCTTCACATTAGGTTCGAATGGACTGTGCATGTTTGCCTTGAAAGTGTTGAGCAAGTTCTTGAGGCCCATGATCTTGTCGTCCACGTCGGTCTGATGCGCCTGCAGCTTCTCCTCCAGGCTGTGGTCCCTGTGACGCAGGCCGTGCAGCTCCGTCAGGGCAGCGTGGAGCCCCTCGCGCAGCTCGTCCACCAGGCCCTGCAGCTACAGCGCCACAAGACATGAACATGAACTTTGAACTACGTCTACTTGTCAGCTGCATTTGTTCTGCTCCTCAGTCGCTGCCAAGACAGTATTTGCACATTGTTATTATTTCATTACTGTCTTTCATAAGGAACATCTCTTTAGCTGTGGTTTCTTTATCTTGTTCTCCTTTCCTTCTTCTCCACTCGTATTTGTCTTGTGTATGAATGATTTAATACTGAATTGGCTCCTGGGAACATGACACGGGTGGAAGCTGCTCTCTCGCTCTTATCTCTGCATCTCTCGCTCTCTCTCTCTCTCTAAGTCATGTGAAAGACATCAGGCCGCAGAGTGAATAGAGCCTCTGTCCTCTTCGCCCTCTGCTCTTCTTCCTCTGTGACGCTATCATCCTCCGGCGGCGTCTCTACACCTGGACGGGCCTCTTGAATTCCTCTGACAGCAGCTGTGCAAAGCTGTGCTTGAGTCACGGAGCGAGTGCGAATTTCAAATACAAATAAATCTCTGCCAATTTGTATTTACATAAAGTAAGTAAAATGATCGTACTGTTGTATTTATATGAGCCAGTGTCACAAACCACAGACTTGCCTGAAGGGGCTTTAAAATCTCTTGTGTTACAACAGCCTCTGTCTTTAGAGCCTAATGCATCTTAACCACATTTCCACTGTGCTTCTGCCACAAAACCGCACGCGTCCCCTCTTATGTGTGGACATAGCTGGGCTCATGCATGCAGTCCTGCAAATGCAAATGTAAAGAGAGATGAACGACCAGCCTGTGCTTTTATTTCCCCTGTCAGGCATGGATCACATATTTAACCCAAAGCGAAGACACTTTGACTGGTGCAGTTCAACACTGGACCAGTATTCACTTAAAAAACATGTTACAGGTCCTTTAATGAACCTGACTGATTCTTATCTCCCAATAAACAACACATATGATATAATGAATGCTGTTCTGTAGCTGCTGCGTTTGTTTACCCATCATCAGGTATCCGTGGAAACCCTGCATCATTTCCTGTCATGACCTGCCTGTGTACAGTTCACAGGCACTTCTCCAAGCATCCGGTCCGGACCATGGAAAAAAGTAAGAGACTTTGGTTTACTGGTTTTCTTACCTGAGCAAGTTCCCGCGCTGCCTCCTGAGCGCTTTTAGCTGGAGAAAACAAAGAGTCGGTCAATCACTCACACCAGCGACAGGCGACACGTGCACCAGACTCAGGCTGCTGCGTTACAGACGCTGTGTGTTCTTATTTACAGTCAACTTACATGCGTCGCACAGTAACTTGACTCTCACCTCAACACACCACAGGTGTGTTCTGTAAAAAGGCTCCCTGACGCACGTTTTGCTTTACTTCTAGTTGCAGTTTGCTGCTGTTCGTGTTCATGTATGACTGGACTTGGAAAGTCTGAGTTTGATGCATTTGCTGATTTGCATGTCCATTTAGAAATTAATATCTGATTCCAAAAGCACAATGATCCTGCTTGTTTGTGGAAATGTCCAGGCCGCTGGCGGCTTCGGAGCCGGCCGTCGCAGGCATAGATTATCATGCTCAACTCACAAGTCACAATGCAGCGCGTCTGTGCTGCTGTACGTAACACGTCTACGCCGAAAGAGCAGAAGAAGGAAAATGAAGTGTCTGACAACAGTCCTTTTGTGCTGAGGCAGATTTCCTCTTCCAGTCAGGCCTGATGAGCGTAGACCAGTAAGAGCTGGTGTCTCAGAGCGGCCGCAGACTTCAAGATTCAATTAATTATTGGAGAAATAATAAGACTCATGACTTCGCTCTGTATCTTACAATCGATTAATTGAACAGCATCTCTGCTAAAGCTCACAGCAGAAACGCTGGAGTAATTGGTTTCACAAAGTGACAATTAAAATGACCACATACTGTTTGTGATTCAGTTCCGGGATCCTGGTAACATACAAGCAAGAGACCAGTTACAGTAGATGCACATGGTGCAGTTTGATTAATTCACTGCTCCTCGTTGGCTGAAGGACACTTCCTGATTTACAGTGAATTACAGAACATTGAATTAAAACTTAATTTGATTTAATTTAATGAAAGATTGAAGATAAACCCTCACATACAAAAGCAAATCATCTATATTTAACCGAATGTTATTCATAAACTCCAGCTTCCTGATATTATTGCACAAACACAAACGTGTTTTCAGAAGCATCTTTGTTGCCACTGTGTAAAACAAACACTTTGATTCCATTCTGATGAATGTTGACGTTTTAAGGCAAACAGCTGTTTCCCTCAGACTCGAGAGCCTCTGTCCCAAAGAGCCGGTTCAAGCTTTGATTTACCTTCAGACTCGACTTCTGTCTTCTCTTCTGTTTCTTCTCTTCCATTTTCCATATTTAGATCCAGTCTGATCCGATCTACTTAACGGAGGTCCAATTTTAAAGTCCTTGTCCCCTAGAGACGGCTTCAGTGCGCTCATCTGCCTTGTTGTTTTCCTCTGAACGAGCCGATCCTTCCCTGTGATCACTTACATTCTGTCTTCCAAAGCATGTGAGTCCTATGATTTCCCTTTTGCACAAAAAGACCATTGTATATAGTGTATAGAGGGACAGAAGGAAGGATCAGGAGGAGAGAGAGAGTCATTTTGCTCACTATTCGGTCGCCTACTGTAGCAAACTTATTTGATTTAAGGAGGCATGACCGTCAGTTAATGATAATGATTCACAGCAGTGCTGATTACAGTAACAGTGAAGTATAATGCCACTTATTGCAGCGGTTTGTGGTTCTGTGTGTTGGTAGATTTTACAGTAGTCAACCAGTCTGTGTCTGATGCCTGGGAATCGCTTGTATCTCCTTTTATCCTTTACAAAATTTCTTCTTTCTTCTTTCTTCATTTCATAGGACAGTGTTGTGGAATCAGATTTAGGTTACCTGACTGGTGTCTTTAAGCTCGACTGGAGGAATTACTTGGCTAATTAGCTGCTTCATGGTCCACTGTACATTTGCTTTAGTGTTTGACTGGACGCCTGCTGTGGCCTGTAGCTGTAATTTATATTTACTGCATAATTAGGACTCTGCATGAACTTTAATGTGGTTAAAAGCGCTGATCCTCCATCAAATTAGGAGGGCCGGGGGTCATAGGTCAGTACTCGTTAAAAACACACAGGCAGGACACCTCCAGATACTGTATTCATCCCAAACCATCCTGCCAAATGAATTATGTGAACATTTAATCCACACAGTTTCCCCAGGATTGTTCAAGACCAAATCGGGTTTTCACTTCTGAATATCTGATTCTACTTACTACGACCACGTGTATGTACATGAGCCAGATAACGTGACAACCTCCTGTCTCGTGGTTCATTAGTCTCTCTGCTCATGTCAGTACTTCGCGTACGGGAAATCTATCTGTTCGTTCCAATAGGTCGGGCTTCATATCTGCAGAACGTGTGTGTTTGTAGTCTTAGTCCTCCTGTCTGTGGTGGACACAATAAGGCCTGAAGACAAATAGCTCAGCTGCTCCTCTTTGCAACAACAAACCTGTTTGTTACATCATTCCCTCACATCATCTGATTCTGGGGTTAGACATGAGCGTCTGCAAAGAAAGTCGTGTCCTGTTCAACAATGACTAAAAAGAGTAGGAGAAAATTGAATTTTCTTTCGTGTTTTTGCACCCATTTTGAGGAAATATCTGGTGTATCTGAAGAGAACATTACCTATGTATTAGAATATCCGTTTAATCAAATTGATTTTCTTAATGTATTATTATTATTATTGCTATTATTATTATTATACTAAAAATGATTTAGAACAATATAAATATAAATAAAACAAAACTAGTTCCGGATTGGTCACGTGACGAGGCGAAGCCGCGCGGCGCTCAGCTGACCGGAGGCTTCGGTGGAGGGAAGCTAACGTCGGTTGCTGCGTTGTCGTCGCCTCTGTGATGCAGTAGCGTGTTATTGTGGTCCTGCGGATGAAACATGGAGCGGCGCGGCTCGGACACGGACGTGGACGAGCAGGAGAAGCCGCTGCTTCACGGAGGACACGGCGACAAAGTGCAGAGAGGTAGAAACGCGTCCGTGGCTAATTAGCGAGCTAACGGTAGTGATGCGAGCTGGTCAATTAATAACTGTTGGGAAAACACGTCTCCAACTTATTTAACGGGCTTTTGTTGAGGCGGCCCTTTATTTAGAGAGGAAAACAATACAACGTCCACACAGAGGAGCTGCAGCAGCGAAGCAGATTTACTGAAACAGAAATACTCCACTACAAGTAAAACACATAGTGAGGGTTTATACGATAGTTGAACCCTCTGAATGTGGAACATTAAAATATAACAGCGTAAAGTCAATATTCAGGTAAACTACTGCTGCTTCAAAGATGTGTTTTAAACTTATTACTGCATTGTGTGCAATAGTTTTATAGCATAAATTCATGCGTATGAGGCTCATCGTCAGTGTGCGTCAGCAAACACACGTTTATTTGCCCTCCTCTAATCAGCTGACCTCCTGCACACCTGTGCTGTGCACAGATGATGCCATGTTAACGAGCCTGAGCCACGCGCTCATGTCACATGACGGCCCACCTCCAGTGTGAGTCACCACACCTGCAGTTCACCGGTGGAAATGCCACTTGGCTCCAAGTCACGAACGGTCCGAGCTCTGAAGGCTGCGCGTGAAGGACCAGGTCTACACTGGACCACACGGGTGAAACACGGCAGCCTGTGGCTCCATGCAGGCGCCGCAGGATAAGAGGCTATTGTCTTTGTTCAAAAAAGGAGGACAAGCTGCTTAACTTTAGTGCACGTTAGCATCACTGGTTTGCATAAGATCAGCACATTGTGCGGTTTATAGTTTAGCTATCGGCTACAGGGAAGAAGCCAGAGGTGAAATACTGAAGCAGCAGCAGCAGTTGGGTTTGTTCTCACCTATTCACGCTTGTCACTGTGCAGGAGGATACAGAGATAATGAACTATATATATATAGTCATATTGTGAAACACATGCGTCATTATCCTCCACCACAGCCTGTCGGTGTCCTGGCCCTTCACTTCTCTCTCTCTCCCCCCCTCCCCCCTCACTCCCTCCAGCCCCAGTGTGCTGCTCGTCCCGCTACGGCCTGGCGCTGCTCTCCTCCTATGGCTTCTTTGTTGTCTATTCGTTGCGGGTGAACCTCAGCGTGGCCATGGTGGACATGCTCAACAGCACCCACCAGGCCAGCGCCAACCACAGCACCTCGGTGTGCCCCGCTGATACCAACCCGCCCCAGCCCAAGCACAACCACACGGTGAGCAGAGCGTGTTCCCTCATGTCTGTGTGTTGTGTAATAAAGAACAGAGGCAGAGCTGGGTATTAACAGCTGAGACACTGTATCTGGTAACACATTATATTGTGGTTTACATCATCCTTACAGGCCAGTGTGTACAACTGGGACTCTGAGACGCAGGGCTGGATCTTGGGCTCCTTCTTCTACGGCTACATCCTGACGCAGATCCCTGGAGGATACCTGGCCGGCCGCTTCGGGCCCAAGTGGCTCATGGGCTTTGGGATCCTGGGAACTGTAGTTTTCACGCTGCTCACCCCTGTGGCTGCTGATCTCGGTGCAAGCTACCTAATTGCTGTCAGGGCACTGGAGGGGGTTGGAGAGGTGGGTGAAGTTGAATCCTAATCCTCCACTTATGCACACAAACACTTGCATACGATGTTTAAATATGTTAGAGCAGACAGATAATCCAGCACAAGAGATAATTGTAACTGATGGATGGAAATGGACAATTAGTCACAGCTGAGTGTCATTTGCTCTTGTTTGTCTTCAGGGAGTCACGTTTCCTGCAATGTACACCATGTGGGCAGCGTGGGCCCCTCCCCTGGAGAGGAGTCGGCTCCTCACCATTACCTACATTGGTAAGAAACAAAGAGAAAATGAAGAGAAATGAAGTACAGATATAGTAAAGACTATCTGTCTTTACTATATCTGTATTCAAACATTCTAAATACTGCTGGCGTGTGACGTGACTCCACTCCAGCTCTGTGCCCTGTAATTGCTCATGTTGACTGATGCTCTTATCGTTTTTTCATGTTTTATCCTCCCCCACAGGAGCCCAGCTGGGAACGGTCATTTCTCTGCCGCTGTCTGGGGAAATCTGCTTCTACCTGGACTGGACCTACGTCTTTTACATATTTGGTAAAAGAGCTGTGGTTTTATTAGTAATATAGAAATCCACTTAGGTGAAGTGTTGAAAACTGAAGTCAAGCAGATTTTTCACTTTTAGTGATTCAATATATAGTTATTGATGAGCAATAGAACTGAAAAGAATTGCTAACTTTAGTTTAACCTCTGATGCAAAAAAACATTATATACAATCAATAAATTAGTAAGAAATAAGTCAGTGTAAGTGTTGTCCTAAATTTATGGAAACAGATATCTCATTTAACTGATGCACGCGTATGTTGAAGCTCTCAGGTGATTTTCTTGTGACTTTCCATTTAATACTTGAACCACAGTGGGTTTTTCTTTTTAACCAGATTGTTAGATCAGCCTTTTCCACTGTCTCTTCCTGTTTTTCTTTTCTTTCTATGGAAACAAGTATTTAGCAAGTTTATGTAGAAAATGTGCTTACAGAGGGAACCGCTGCAGAAGTTCTGCTTTTAGAGGTGTATCAGGCACTAAAATCTGGTTTAAGTAGAAAGAATGAGCGGCTCACAATGTGACTCTGCCTTCGTGTGTTCAGGCGCTGTGGGTCTAGTGTGGTTCGTCTTGTGGATCTTCCTCGTCTTTGATAGTCCAAACACTCATCCACGCATATCTGAGCAGGAGAGACTGTACATCACCAACTCACTTAGGCACGAGGTAACACCAGAAACCACACTGGAAATAAACACGCAGCAGAGTTGGATTTGTGACGTGAATAAAAGCAAATGTATTTTTCATAAACATGAAACACACATTCTGGTAGTAAAGTTTATTTTGAGACTTAGGTAATAAATTGCAGTTATTGATGTGAAATTGTAGTCGATGCCTGAACGCCATGTTGTCAGATGACGCTGTTATTTAACACTCTAAACAGCAGCAGCGCTTCTACTCGGCATCTCATCTGTTATCTGATATCACTTGTTGCATAATGTTGCCATTCAGCAGAGTTTGGTTCTCAGTCAGTCGCACACCAGAGATGACAGAAAACTGTTGATAAAGTAGCATTTTCCTACTCTGAATGCCACATCTATAACATGACTGTGCTCTGTGCTACCCAGCTGTCCACGTCAGCAGACCACATCCCCTGGAGAGCCATAGTGACATCCACGCCACTGTGGGCCATTGTCGTAGCTCACTTCTCCTACAACTGGACCTTCTACACCCTCCTCACGCTGCTGCCGACCTACATGAGCGACATACTGCAGTTCAGCATCCAGAAGGTCTTGTTGATCACACAAAGCATTTAATTTAACACCGGCAACAGTAATGGTGAGATGGTGGGTTTCAAAGTGCCGTGTTCCCTATAGAACGGTATCGTGTCTGCGCTGCCGTACTTGGGCTGTGCTGTGTTCGCTGTGCTGAGTGGCCAGGTGGCCGATTACCTACGGGAAACCTGCCACTACCCCACGGTGAATGTCAGGAAGCTCTTCTCGCTTATTGGTAAAGGATCAGAGGGATCACAACTGAAGCTGAAGAGGCTGGACAGGCATTTATTCCAGGGTTTGTGCTTTGCTGTGCAGGTATGGTTGGACCTGCGGTGTTCCTGGTGGCAGCAGGATACACAGGCTGCAACTACACCTTGGCTGTGACCTTCCTCACGCTCTCCTCTTCTCTGGGTGGAGTGTCAGCTTCTGGCTTCAACATCAACCACCTTGACATCGCCCCCTCGTGAGTTTGCCTCGCTTCTTCTTACAGTCAAATAATCTCTGGCTCAAAATCTAAATCTGAATATTCTCATAATGCACATTTTTTAATTTAAAAAATAATTTAATATATACACATTGTAAAAAAAGTGATGTTTAATAATAAGGAACAGTTAAACTGATGTTGACAGTAAATATAGACGATGCAGATGTGATATCAATGTGCAGTAGAAGTGCTGGTATCACATTTGATTATGCCTAAAGCACAGTTTTCGCTTTGAAATACACAAACACATTTAGTCAAAGCTTCGGACTTTGGTAGAAAAAAATCCAAGAAGCTAAGTGAACCATTCAACACAACTAATGTCAGCAGGATATGTAAATTAATGCTTGAAAGTAAAGTTTCACATAACAAGTAGAGTTTCCATCAAAAATGTTTTTTACAATTCAGAATATAAAATGACTTAAATAGATCAAGTTAGTTTTCTTTTTGAGCAGCAGTAAAAATACAACAAAATACAACAAAACAAAACTGTTCAAATAACATCTAACAGTGTTTCATCCAGTGAAGCTGCAGCTGCAGCCCTAAAGTTTTACTACCTCTGCATTTGCCTTTACAGGTATGCTGGCATTCTGCTGGGCATCACCAACACCTTTGCCACCATTCCTGGCATGGTGGGACCAGTCATAGCACGATCCCTCACCAGCCACGTAAGCAACACATGCACACTAACACATGAGACACTACAGCACCAGCCTCCATTCTATAAACTGCTGTTTGGAAGTAAAGTATGACTGTAGCTTGATGTGTAGATGCTTCTCACTGCTGCTTTGAACTGAGATCACTGGAGGTGTCCTGACCTCTACGCAGGACATTGGCTTGATGTTCCATGTCCTAATAGGTTTAGCTCTGGATTAACAGAGTTCACATTTGGCCACCAGAGGGCACTAATGCTCCTCTACAACTGTGTCACACCCACTTTACCTGGAGGGTCACTGTAAATTAGCATTTAAAATTAAAATCATACACTAGTTAATTTTGGCCCTGAGGATTTTATGATCTAGTGGGTGCTAATTACCTACAATACTGTCCTTTAGAACACAATACCAGAATGGAAGACTGTCTTCTACATCGCCGCCGCCATCAACACGTTTGGAGCGATATTCTATGGGCTGTTTGGTCGAGGCACCGTGCAGCCCTGGGCAGTCCACACCTCCTACTCCCACGGCGACGGAAGCTGAGGACTAAACATGAGCCGAAGAGGAGTCGGTATATTCAAGTGTCAACCATGGCCAACGGGTAATTCCAGTAAAATTTGTTGTAGCTGTGCAGATAATCCTCACAGCACCGCGACCAATGCAGCAGCCATCACACCTTTAACCAGATGAGTGCAGGTACCTCAGGCCATTATCAGAGGAACCTGGAGACACACTGAAAGATTCCAGTTAGATATGTTTGACACAAATGTTTTAGGGCAAAAATAAAGACTGAGCTGAGAAAATAAAATTACTTGTATGTTAAGATTTAAACTCACTCGACTGAAGAGACTGTAGCTAGTTTAACAGTTTAACTACTGCTACCTGGTTTTTGATAAAACCTGTTGTAAATGAACTATGAAAGACAAACTGTTAAAATAGTTACGTCTTGTTCTTAATGTTTACCTCAGCTCAATCTTTGTTCCTGCCAAAATTTAGCTTGGTTCAATTTATAGCAACAGGTAAATCAAATTAGCTTTGTATTTGCTTATATACTTTAGGTTTCCGTACACAAGTTTGGGACAACACGAAAGGTGTTAGCTTGCAACCCCTAAGTGCCAGTAAGTGTCCTTAAAGGGTTAAAGGTTCACCTGCACCGTGCACACACACTTTGGGAAAATGCCTTAGTCATGGTGCAGAATGATTTTATAGCTCTTAGCCTTTAATGTTGTCATGTTAAGGGACTTTTACGTTTAGGCCAGGTTATGTCAACCAGGGACCTCTTCTATTGTGGATAGCATTAACTAATGAACACTGAAATTGCAGGTTATATTTTTACTCATTAACACCAAGAGGACACTACGGTGAGAGTGCTTTAAAGAGGTCTCTGGTGGACAAACAGTCTTCAGTTGAAGGATTTGCACATTGTGTCAAGTCTCAGGTATCTTAAAGATTGAAGAGGCAGTTTACATATTAGTTAATTGACATCTAAAAAGGGTTTTAAAAGGGACTTAAAATACAGTCACATCTCTTTAATGTCCATTTATTGCTGTGGCCAGCAGTTAAATGTGAGCTGTCAGGTCACATGATGACTGCAGCCACAAGATAAAAGTAGCAGCAGCATCATCCCAACATAAGTAATGAACTTGTGCCTTACTACATTAGCTCAAAATGTGGTTAAGATAATTCAGGACTGTAGCCTCATTGTCGACATTAAGGACTTTTATGTTTATAAAATAAAGGGATTTTTGTATAATTGAAATCACTGTTAATCTTGCTGGAAATGTTCCAGAAATGTTATAATGTAAATACTTCATAAACAGCTATGCTCCAGTCTAATGTGTCCTTTCTTTACTAATGGCTCCTTTGACACTGATGTCCAACAGAACATCATACCCCTGTTTATACCCTAACCCTATTTGAAAAATGAGACATTTGGGTTAAATAACCTTGAGAACTAAATAATTGAGCATTTTAATAGTTGGAAGAAGCTGATCACAAACAGAACACACTGTTCTCCAGTCTCTGGATGCTCAAAGGTTTCACTCTACTTACACTAATCTCAGAGCGCACTCACTACGGGGCGCTTCTCTAGCCGCACTGACATAATACCCCTTTAAAATACATAATACGATTAAAAAGGGCTCTTGTGAACTCGTTGGGGGATTTAACACCTCGGTGTTTCCTGCAGTGAAAGCCACCAGACAGACGCGTGTTAAAGACGTCCAGGGCGCCGGGTTCACTTTTAATCTACCTGCGGCGCGTGGCGGAAGCCGCAGAGTTTAATTTGTTCTACCACGAGTACAAACAGATTCAAATGGGGCCGTATATAAAAAAACTCCAGTTAATACAGTTGGTTAAAATATTACAGTTCCTCAGTGTATGATTCCCAAGAACAAGAATACTCTGAAAGCGACCTTTCTGATCTTGACCTTGTGATGTCATTTATAAATTACGGACTAGACGCGTTTCGAAGCTGATCACTATATTTTGCGTGAAAGCACGTTCACCCGACGAGTGATGCCACGACCCACGACCGGCGTGTTTACGGTAACTTCTCCTCGCCTCCCGTTGCGATGCTGCGCTGCCGCGGGTGCGCGCAATTACGCAATCCCCCCGCCTGTCCCGTGCGCAGTAACCGGATGAGCGTCTCCTCGGCTTCTCCTGTCCTGCAGCCAACCCGGCACCGGCCATCGCTCAGGTACGACACAGGCACGGAACGAGGCATAAACGCCCTTTTCCCTTTAATCTGATGCTACTCAGGAAAGCGTTCCCTCAGCGGCTCGGTTTCCAGGCAGCGCAAAGGCAACGACTGTTGTGATGCAGAGAAGCGGCCGGTGGCGGATGCGCGTGCAGGCGCCGGACGATAGAACACGGGACGAGTGACGCTCCTGGGGAATTCTTCAGACGCGGGATTTGGCGCAGAATGCGCGCTAATGTCTGCGGCACCTTCAGTGCGTTAAAAGGCGCACTGCGGCAGCCGTCGTGACGTTGCGCGAGTTAAATGCGCGCATGTAAATGGCCGCTCGCGCTGGCACCGAGTTCACCTGGACGACCCGTCTGTAGGGATTCATGTTACAGTCGGATTAAGCTACTGACCGTCAGCCTGACGCAGTCTACAATCAGACCGATTCTACTTTAGTTCGCCTCCGATCTGCAGTATTTACATAAAAGTGCACCCGTTCATTTAACCCTGTTTACTCCGCATGCACCTATGTGCAATGCGCCGAACAATGCATGAGAAATGGCTGCGACGCTGGCTGTGGACACAACCTGACAAAATGGAGGATTCTACCTTGAAATGAGGCTCTAGTGGCTCTGAGGAAAGGAGGACGGGTTGTGATGTGTCAGCGACACAGTGGAGCAGCGATGACATGAGAGCAGGCTGGATGTGAGGAGGGCAGCAGGGGTGTGGATGGGTGGATGGAGGAGGGGCTGAGGAATGTGTGTCTGGCGCAGTTCAGTTGATGCCACAAACTCAGGAAAACACCCAGAGCATTTCAGACATGTCACTTTGAGGCATCCATGACAAGAACAACTAATCAAAGAACTACAGCGGCCAGTCTTGTTTACCTCTGTCAGGTGTGAAGGCAGCAGCAGTGGTGTCTACATATTTACTTTCCAGCTGCAGAACCCATTCATTCACACTAATGAACACAGTTTTACCTCCTTAAAAATCCTTAAGATTCTCATAAAACAGATCATAACAATGAATGTTTCTTTCTTTAAACCCTGGCTTCATCGACAGACCGTGTCCTGATCTCAGCCACCATGGGAAAAGAGAAACTGCACATTAATATTGTGGTGATTGGCCACGTGGACTCAGGCAAGTCCACCACCACCGGCCACCTCATCTACAAGTGTGGGGGCATCGACAAAAGAACCATTGAGAAGTTTGAAAAGGAAGCTGCCGAGGTAAGAAGATGCCTCCTTTAATCATTTGTCATCACGATAAGGATCCTCACATACTGTATAAACCATAAGCTACGCTAACAAACACAAAGGGCAAAATCGTAGAGTCTGTTTAGATTATGCTGCATGTCACAGCTAAACACAACATCCATCCTAGATGGGAAAAGGATCGTTCAAGTATGCGTGGGTGCTGGACAAGCTGAAGGCAGAGAGGGAGCGCGGCATTACCATCGACATCTCACTGTGGAAGTTTGAAACCAGCAAGTACTACGTGACCATCATCGATGCTCCGGGTCACAGGGACTTCATCAAGAACATGATCACTGGGACCTCACAGGTGTGTAACACGAGCGGTCAAACATCCTAGAAGCACTCCCTGCTGTGGGGTAGAGCTGTTAAATCCTTTTAAGGCCTCTGAGTAAATATCCCTTAAGAATAGAGATCGAACTTTGACCTCTCAGAACGTTCCTCACTCCTAAAACCAGAGCTACTGCTTTGAGCCGACGCATCCTCTGTTTCTCCAGGCAGATTGCGCTGTGCTGATCGTGGCAGCTGGCGTGGGAGAGTTCGAGGCAGGTATTTCTAAGAATGGCCAGACCCGTGAGCACGCCCTGCTGGCCTACACTCTGGGGGTGAAGCAGCTCATTGTGGGCGTCAACAAGATGGACTCCACGGAGCCCAACTATAGCCAGAAACGCTACGAGGAAATCGTGAAAGAAGTGAGCACCTACATTAAGAAGATCGGCTACAACCCAGACACCGTCGCCTTCGTTCCCATTTCAGGCTGGAATGGAGACAACATGCTTGAGCCCAGTCCCAATGTAAGTAGCACATAACAATACAGATGTCCAAAAGGCTGCAACGACAGCAACAATGTTAGTCAGTTATGTCAGTTTAAGTTAGGTCAAGTTTAAAACTAGTTTTCCAACAATGAACTGCAACAAACAGTGACTCTTCTAGGATCCCAACAACTGTATAAATGTCTTTTCTTTAGATGACATGGTTTAAGGGGTGGAAGATCAATAGGAAAGAAGGCAATGCATCAGGGACGACTTTACTAGAGGCTCTGGATGCTATCCAGCCCCCCACCCGTCCAACAGACAAACCACTGCGTCTGCCCCTGCAGGACGTCTATAAGATAGGAGGCATGTAATGACTAGGACAGACAATATGTACAAACTGTGCAAATGTTCTCTGAACATGTCTTATGAAGCAATACTCACCTGACGACATGGCTCAATAGCTGGAATAACTCTCTCCCAGGCATTGGAACCGTGCCCGTGGGCCGCGTGGAGACGGGCATACTGAAGCCTGGCATGGTGGTGACCTTTGCCCCCGTCAACGTAACCACCGAGGTGAAGTCTGTGGAGATGCACCACGAGGCGCTGACTGAGGCCCTCCCCGGCGACAATGTGGGCTTCAATGTCAAGAACGTGTCCGTCAAAGACATTCGCCGGGGCAATGTGGCCGGCGACAGCAAGAACGACCCGCCACAGGAAGCTGCCAACTTCACCGCTCAGGTAACGATGGCAAAGGAAGAAGCAAACAAACAAATCTATGACCAAGAACAGCAGGAAAGCAGGAAAAGAAAAGTTTTCACGCCGTCCCTGTTCTGTTTGCTTCGCAGGTGATCATTCTTAACCACCCAGGACAGATCAGTGCTGGGTATGCCCCTGTGCTCGACTGTCACACTGCTCACATCGCCTGCAAGTTTGCTGAGCTCAAGGAAAAGATTGATCGTCGCTCTGGCAAAAAGCTGGAGGATAATCCAAAAGCCCTGAAGTCTGGAGATGCTGCTATTGTCGATATGATTCCTGGCAAGCCGATGTGTGTAGAGAGCTTCTCTGAGTACCCCCCGCTGGGTAAGATCCGATGTGGAGGTTTGGCTTCAATTAAAGCCGGAATGAAAGCTTAAGGAAGCGCTGGATGAAACATCACCTAAAAGCTTTTCCCCCGTTCTGTCTCCTCACGCTGCAGGTCGCTTTGCTGTGCGTGACATGCGTCAGACTGTGGCTGTTGGTGTGATTAAAGGCGTGGAGAAGAAGGTCTCCACCACTGGGAAGATTACCAAGTCAGCCCAGAAGGCCCAGAGGAACAAATGAATGTTGTGCTACACTGCCGACCCCAAGGTCTCCCAGGGCAGGACATCCATCACCCAACTCCATCCTACAATTGGCTGCTTCAACCTAATAATCAAAGACTGGTTAATCATCACGATGCATCGCAAGAGCATTCGAAGGAAAGAACAACATTTAGATCTTGGTCCTTGAGGCAGCACTCAGGACTCATTTCATGGGTTAGATTATCATTCTGTACAATGTAATATCAAACCGTTTTAAATGTGCACTGCTGACTAGGTTTGTGGCAATACCTTGGTGTGATGCTGAGAACACAGAACAACTATATGTAACTTCATTTCTGGAGTGCAGCTGCTGGTCTTGTTACACTGTTCTTGTCTTGCTTTTAGTGTTTGTTTGCAACTACACGATGCTCTGTTTGACTCTATGGTAAAAGGGTCAAAGTACGGTCTTTTAAGTAATAGATTCGTAGAGCGTAGTGATTTACTGTGTCTAAGCTTTAAACAGCACTTAAAACAAATGGTCCAAATTGTCCTTTGAGGGACTCGGGGTAGACCACATGTTTCTTAAAGCACTTTGATTGACATTCTGCTAACTTTGCACTTGCACTGGGGAAGTTTAAATTAACATAAAGCTACAGCACCTTAATGTAACATGGCATGAGCCTTTTGCAGCATTAAACATGTTTCAACCAAAATGTTGCTCTGTGGTTGTTCACTGGACTGTTTTTGAATGAATGACGCAAAGTGAGGCAACCCTCAATACAAATGTTCTCCACAAGGTGTGGCTGTTGGAAAAGGAAATATATCAGCATACTAAACCTCACCCCTTGAAGCCTATATACGTCGTTTTTAAAGGGCGTGTTCCAACTCTCTGTTCGCACAGACGGAAGTGCCCTGAAGGTATTTTAGAGAAGCAAATTTCTTGCTTTTACAGTAACCACAATGACTGGTAGAGGGAGACCGCGTAAGGCACAGAGTCCAGAGAATAAATGTAGTAAGAGCAAAACGAAAGAAAAAGGAATTCAACCAGTAACTGTGCCACGACATCAGGCAGAAGAGAAGTGTAAAACTAAACCAAAGAAAGATGAAGAACTAAAGGACAGCAAGCAGAAAGAGATGACGCGTTCAAAGGAGAAGAACCCGCCAAAAAAAACAACAGCCAAAAGTCTCACCGACATCAACAAGTTACAACAGACTCCTGATGGCAGCAAAAAAGCTTCTGCATGCTGGAGAGCAGCGGAGGAGATGCAGTCAAAGACGCTTCTGGGCACCGCAAAGGATCCTGTACAGACGCCTAAAGCCAAGACAAGTGGTGACGTCACAAAATCACCAGAATGCGCTCAGCGAAAGGAGACCAAGAAGGACTCCATCAAGAGCACAAGAACCTGCAATGAAAAAATCAAACCCACAGAGGACACAACCCATTTACAGCCAGAGACCCAAGAAAGACGCGACAGCGGCGCTGCAGTGGACCTTGTCCTTAACAAAACGCTGGAAAAACTGAAGATTAAGACTAAAGACAGATCAAATGCAGCAGAAGCCATCAATGCAATCAAAAAGAAAATCATCACACACTTAAAAAAGAATAGTCAGTTCTTCAAAGATGTAGAAGAACCACTAGGTACCGGAAGTTACTATGAACACCTGAAGGTGAGTCTGTTTAGTCCTGGACAGAAGAACATAATAGAATTGCTGACTCGTGTATCACATTGTATCGTTTGTTTTGGAAAGCAGATTTCGAATCCTGATGAGTTCGATGTGATGGTGCCTATTTGTGTGGACCGAGCGATGGTTAAACCATTTCCAAAGAATGATGCCTTTTACAGTGTCTCATTAAAACGTGGCAGCCCTCTGCTGAAGTTCCAGGAAGACGACATTTTATCTGCCGATAAGATGCTTGTGGAATTCAGGGAAGAGGTGAAAAAATGCATCAAGCCACTGGAAGGTGAACAAAATAAACATGAACTGCTTGGCAATGGAAAGATGTGTAGCACCACAGTGGCTACAAACTCCCCTGCCTTATGTGGAACTAGTTTAATATTCAATATAAAACAGATTAGGGAGAAACTGATACTAAATGGTGATTTGGTTTTTATTTTCAGAATGGACTTTGACTAAAAAGAAGAAAGGCTGCCCTGCAGTGACCCTCACCACCAACGTACATGCAGTAACCATTTCACTGGACTTTGTCCTCTGTCTTATGGTTCAATCAAGTTGGCCAGATTTCACTAAAGAAGGACTTAAAATCGAGGCCTGGTTGGGGAGTAAAGTAAAGCAAGACTACAAGCGAAAGCCATATTATCTCGTCCCAAAATACGAAGGCAAGGGAACAGATGCGTGGAATGGAGTACTTACCAAAGGTACACAACTAAAACACATCGTCTTCATGTTACAGTGATATTTGATAAAGAGATGACAGTGTGTGTAACTTAATGAACACTCCTTGTGATTGTGAACTACCTCAGATCAGAAGCAAAACACTCCCACTAGCATCTTAATAGAATTAAGAGAAGCTGATGTCCTCTTCAAAGTTCTTAGTTTCTTGAAGGATTTCACTAGACTGTGCATCTAGCACTAAGCTAAGCTCAATGTTAACCTGCCCATTGTGTTTTCTACAACAGATGCTTGGCGGGTTTCATTCTCTCATATAGAGAAGGCCATTTTAAACAATCATGGAAAACAGAAGACATGCTGTGAAAAAGATGGCGAACGCTGCTGCAGGTTAGACTTGAACAATCTCCTTACGTGACAACATAACTTACTAACATAGTGCTTCTCTCTCCTTATCAACAGGAAGAACTGTCTGAAGCTCCTAAAGCACCTCCTCAGTCTGCTCAAGGAAACAGACTCAACGTTAGACAAGTTCTGCTCCTACCACGTCAAGACCACCCTGCTACATGCCTGCTGTTCTAGAACTGAAGACAGCGACTGGAGTGTCGCCAGTCTGAGCCACTGTTTCAATCTGCTCTTGGAGAACTTTATAACCTACCTGGAGGAGGGTCACCTCCCCAACTTCTTCATTCCAAGTCAGAACCTGTTCTCTGGCATTGACCAGAAAAAGCGCAATACTCTTGCTAGTCGTATTAGGGAGGAGCGTGACAATTGCTTTTCTATTTTCAAGTAACATTTAATTATGAGCCTCCCATCAAATAATACTTTAACATTAAAAGAATGATTTCTCACAAATGTATCATTTGTATAATTTGTACTGAAGGCACGTACATGTGTTGTTGTATATTTGCTGTACAAGTCAGGCTGACACTAATTATACTATAAACTCTTTGTAGAACCGTACTCTGGATTATACAGAGAGTTTATAGTCAATTCAGCCAAAAATAAAAGAAACTCTCTTCATTAAAAGACCTTGAAGCAGCTTCTTACCTGAGGCAATATTGATCCATACAGAACAGAGAACCAATGAATCCCACCTGACGAAAAAAAAAAAGGAGAGCACCTTACTATATATTCAGCTGCTACTTTTTGGATTTTTATAGACAATCATGCTTTACAGTGCAACAGTGGTGGAAAAGAGGCGATAGATGTGATGATTGTGCAAAACATACAGAATTTTGTGGTTCTCTTACATGATCAGCAGAATAAATCTACACAAATCTACCTGGTCAGGCTCTTGGTCCTGAATTACATCCAGTGGAAAATGTTTTTTTTGTTATTTGGCCATCTGGTCAGATTCCCATCATGGTTAACACGCCATTATTACCATATAATATGGTAGACACTGAGCCAATAAACCATGGATGTAATTTCTCTGTAATAAAGATTTATTAAACCAATTATCTGGCAATGGTTATATAACAAAATGCTCAAAGTGATACAGAACATCGCTGCAATCGACTAATAAAAAAAAGAAAACAGTAAAAGATGTAACAGTAGGGTGTTTGATTCAGGGTTCATACTGCAAGTGTATGAGCCAAAATACTATAAATAATGCCAGATTAAATAAACACCGCTCTTGAAATTCAGTTATTGTTTTACAAACTCTGAAATATGAATTCGATAGAAACGTTGGACACTTAAAGACTCTGATCAGAAGCCCCAGTTCTGGCCTCGATCCCTGCCTCCTCTTTCACCACCACTTCTTCTCCCTCCTTGCCCATATCCGCCCCTCGGATTGCTCAGTTCCTTCTCTCTTTTATGCTTTTCATATCTCTCAGCCATCAGTATTAGCTCTACTGGGACCTCCTGCAATAAAATAAATCAGACAGCAGTGATTTTTAATTCATTTGAAAGTAATAACTTGATAAACAATCTGTGAACTAACTTGTCCTGATCGCTCCAAGATGGGAATCAGTTCAGGGGCCATCCTCCAGTTTTCCCTCGTTATTAGTGTAACAGCAGCACCTGAACGTCTGAATCAGAAATAAATCACAACAAGCTAAAAACAGAAAAACACCCTTAAAGTTACCCGAGGAGAAGGTGAGGTCATTCAAGCACAAACCCTCACCCTGCTCGGCCAGTGCGGCCCACGCGATGAACATACTCCTCAATGTTACGTGGGAAGTCATAGTTAAAGACATGTGTGACATCATGGACATCCAACCCTCGAGATGCCAGATCTGTGGCAACCAGGATACGAACTCGACCTGGAAATTATCACGGCAACGTTTTTATTTCACGCATTAGAAGAGGAAAAGGCTTATTTTGAAAAGGCAAGTTGTTTTTACATACTGTCCTTAAAGTCTTTAAGAGCTACTTCACGGTCACACTGCTCATGACCACCATGGAGACTTTGCACAGCCAAGCCCTGCAGACACATGTCACTGGACAGGTCATCAGCTCTGATAACACACAAACACAAGAATCTTTCCGACTTCCCTGTGGGTATTTGCTAAAAAACATCTTACGCTTCACTGGAAGCCCTATGTTTGTGACTAACCACCCACTCACACAAGCTTTTTGCCGACAAAGACGATCACTTTATCCTCAGGGAGCATGTTTCTGATGAAGTCAAACACGTAGGACTTTTTCTCTTCTTCGTGGACAAACAGCACCTTTTGCTGCACTGTGTTAACAGCCTAAGACATGAGTGTAAACAATTCAGCATTTTTATTTTATATACATATAACACACAGACACACAAAACACATCAGAAACATGCTTTCAAAATCACCAGTGTCAAAGACAAACCACTTACCATCAAGTCCAGGGTCCCCACATAAACCATCATTGGATCCTTCAGGTAGGATTTAGACAATCGTCTCACCCCAGGGGGCCACGTAGCGCTGAAACATGCACGCTTACAATGTTAATGGGTAATTAATAATTAACCTAATTTGATTGCTGTGAATACAAGTTAATAAAATTTCTATATAACATTTAATAAAAAGCTGTACCTGGTCATGACAGTTTGACGATCTGGGCGAATATCAATGAGAATCTTCATAATCTGGGGTTCAAAGCCCATATCAAGCATGCGGTCAGCCTCGTCAAGAACCTTTCCCCAATCACAATAAATAAACACATTAAATCCAAAAAGATGTTACATTTGTTTAAGACTTATAGAATCACTGACATTTTAAGGAGACTACTTTCACTGCTTTTCATGCTATGGAAGACTGGTCTCAAAGGGGTCTGTAACTTTTCATTCCAAAAAGACCTGTAGGTCGTCCACACTGCCCGCCTTAAGGTTTGGGTTTCCAGCCCTCTGGTGAAAAAGGTTGTTTGGCTGTCGCACATCAAGTTGATCGCAAACCCTCTTTGCAGAGGCACGTATGACGGTCATAGGGGTCACAGGTCAGATCTGTGCGTCGCTGAAGCACGTTGCTGTCTGATAGACAAGTGCTGTGCACAATTGTGTGCGTCGGAAATTCCGTTTTGGTATTCTGCGTTTGACTGGGTAGGACCACAAGTGGATCTACAGTAGAAATGGCCTTTTTACAGTCAACGTAGGCAGTAATTGAACTACAACACAAATTGTTCTTGGATGGGTTTTGCTAAACATCGAAAATATAATTATAAAAGTATCGAGTGGACTTCTAACACACCTGGAACGTGTTAAAATGAGCCAATGAACGAGTGATATTAATGCAAAAGTAGGTGTGTATGTGCTGGGACCTTTAAGAATTCAAATTAGAAAAATTGAAAAGTTCCATTTGTTCGTGATGTACAGCTCACCAAGTAGGTGATGGATCGAAGATTGAGGAGATCGTTCATCTGCAGGTCATTGAGTCGGCCAGGTGTAGCAATCACTATGTCCACGCCTTGCTTCACCAAGTTGATCTGGCCCCTCCTGTCTCCTCCACCATAGATGCAGATACTGAGAGAAAGTGGAAAAAATAGCCATGTTGCAGCTTTGAAAATTAGTAGTTCTAATATCATTTAAAGGTTTATGATGTATACAACTTCTACACCTTTTGTAGCCTTTATAGCGATATTTGTTGCACTCCATTTCGATCTGCAGAGCCAGCTCTCTGGTGGGAGTCAAGACCAACATGCCTGGACCACCCCGCTCAGCTCTAGGACTGAGGAAAAAAAAGACAAAAACAGGAGGTTTACAGGCACAAGCAGAAGAAAATTAGAAGTTATCTCCCAGAACATCAAGTCTGTACAAGAAACCAATGTTGGAGTGAAAAAAACAGGCCTTGTACTCACATAGGCTGCCCGTCCATGTGGATAAACCCTGGCAGCAGGTATGCCAGGGTTTTACCTGTTCCAGTCTGAGCAATGGCTATGAGATCCTCCCCACTCAGCAGCACTGGCCAAGCCTGAGACTGGTCAAGAAACACATGTATAAAAAGACTAAAGCCATTATCATCATGGCCTTAATACATTAAGAGCAGGCAACAGTGTTTTAAAAAAAAGCCAAATTGTAACTTTAGGAAGTCTAAAGGAGTTATTAGCTTAAAGCATGAGCTTCTTTAGCTAAAGAAAAACTGGATCAATGTAACAATGAATTTAAAACTAATATTGAGAAATACACTTGTTTCTTTTAAAGAATGACACAGGAAAAATACTGTAACTCGAAACTGCCATGCATTGCCTGAGTCATGGATGATCTAATATACTCAATGGAGGGCAGAGTGAAACCACTAGTCCAGCTCAACCTAGTCTGAAGAATGTACAGAATGCATGTTCAGTAAATGACATCTTACAGTATCACACCAGCAAGTATTACAGTATAGGTAAAGGTGCACCCACACAGGGTGCAGCACAGCACTATCCTGCTATTGTGTTAGTGAAAGCTCATCGCAGAACTGGAAGTACAAGCTGTTGATTTTACAACTTTTTCCATTAAGAAATGAAACTGACATTAGCCGAGAAATGCTTCACTTTCATTTCTCCTTCCAACCATGTGCTTTTTACTCATGTTCATAAAAAGGTTGAATTGGCTGAATTAGTCCAAAGTGCAGTTGGAACTGAAAGAAATAATTGACCACTGATCATTCAGATCTATAGTGGGGGTACTAAAGTCAAGTAGTAACCATAGTTACTACACGTCCTCATGATACAACAACCACCTTTAAGTAATATTCATAATAAAAATCACCAAATTTATTCCTTGATGTATGTACTATATTATGAATTCCTGTCATTTTGTTTCCAACATTGGTTCTATAGTATTATGAAATATTCCCTTCACTTCTGTTTTTTAAGACATCTAGAACAAAACATTTATTAAAAAAAAAAAAAAAAACTGAATATTTTCCATAAGGGAAGTCAATAATATGGGTATTTCCAAGTATGTAAACTAAGTCACTGGCAATACCCATAGCAGCAAAGATAACAGTATGGAACAGTACAGGTAACTTTGAGTCTGTACATTATGAACATGATTCCCAGATACTAAAACAACTGAGCATAACAAAATATAAAGAGTCACATGAAATCAACTCCAAAATTCTACAATAAAGTAATTATTAATTAATGGCAGTAATGAACTTATTTCCTATAGAAAGATGTTAGTCAAAAATAAATTCTATTCCTCATTAGGATTTTCTCAAAGACCAGGTTGCCTTTAATAACAGTCTGTATAGATATGCTGAATTTGACTAGCGCCATATTCATATTGTACCTGGATGGGGGTTGGTTTAGAAAAGCCAACTTGCTTGATGCTTTCCATAATGTCAGGATAATGTTCGAACGCCTCCAAAAAGGTGGGACAGGGTTTAGGAACAGGGCGCTTCTCTCCTTCCTCTTTCAGGTCATCCACAAAGATATCGTTATTTTCCTTGCTATGATCACAAAAAATAATGTGGTAGAGCTGGTTTAAAGCACAGAATGGTCCACGGCAAACCACATTGTTTGCTTGATTATGTATAAGCAACTGTGGTTTATGTTTTGGAGATCACATTTGGGCCAAGTGATTGTGTCTCAGAACACATGAAGCTGACATGGCTGTTTATTTTCCCTTTGTTTACAGAAGTCAGGCATCAAATAGGATTCAAGCAACAGATCAACATAACTCTGGCCTCCTGTAATATACACATTGGGATTATTTTCAGCACTCTGATGTGCAGCCCTGAAGACTGAGAACCACCAATCAAAATCATAAAAACAAATTTACCGCCACTTGCTGACTTCCTCCACTGTGAGCTTGGATACACTCTCTGCCTCGATGTAAAACTTCTTTATCATTGGTGGAACGTCTGAAGGAAGTAACAATAAAAACTACAATTCTTCTTTTATATTACATTTATGAACAAAAAAATATCAACCAGTAAGAAAAAAAGAGACAGCAGTTTCATTAGGTGCATGTACTGCCAGTCCAGCTACTGAATATAGAAGTAAATAGTGTCTTGTCTCACCTTTCCACTTGAGCTCCTTATAATTATGCATGTTTGCACGGATTGTGTCCCAGTCTATCGTTGCATGGGCTG
This sequence comes from Betta splendens, assembly GCF_900634795.4. Lineage (NCBI taxonomy): Eukaryota > Metazoa > Chordata > Actinopteri > Anabantiformes > Osphronemidae > Betta > Betta splendens. Next base: position 16,272,030 of record NC_040895.2, read on the forward strand.
GGGCAACATTCGCAGCCTGTAACTGTGCAGTAGACCACACAGACTTCTTGTCTCTTTCATTTGTTCCACCTCCGCAGTCTCTTCCTCTGCCAGGAGCTGAGAAATAAAAATCAGTATTGACACCTAATTCTATCCACAAATTACAGTGCTTTAACCATACATTACATTAGCAAGTAGCACAAGCTAACACCAAATAGGCTAGCCCACCAAGTCTAAATTAAACAGGTATTGAGCTTCTTGCCCTCAGTGACACAGGTTTTTTTCATTTGCTAAAGTTGCGTTGGATAAAATCCCATTTATCCATAAATGAAACTGTACATACAATACTTACAGTATCTGCCTTCACCCTTTCCTATTGTGGCATTGGGGTTCAGTAAATTAATTTCTGCAGTGTCAACTAAGTATAACAAATTACAAATATTTTTGTATATTATACAATTAAAAAAAAAGGTGAAAGGTGATACCCACTGTACTGCAAAAGGGTTTATGCAGTACAAGTGATCTTAGAGAACTGAACTGCCAGGGGTCCAGTACCATTGTGAAATCTGGAGTTGTCATTTGCAACCAGGTCTTTAATCATCTCCTGGGCTTTCTGCTGGGAAACAGAGGACCCAAAGATGGCAACCTCGCCTTTATAGACCCCCTTGTTGATCTGTGGGGAGATTAAAGAACATTAAACAGCTTTTTGCATCAGGTAGGATCTATGAATGTGTATTGGGGGGGTGAAGTACACCCTGACCATTCCAGCACAGGGACACATGCAGGCTTACACTCAAGGGGAATTTTGTCATCATTAAAGGGCAGCAACACAACGACCTTGAGTCTTATTACAGCAAGAAAAAGAAAATAGTCATTTTAACTAAATTTAAGATGCAACAAAACTAGTATTTTACCTGTTAAAACACAGCCCATTTGAAACCACACATGTCACAGCTGCAATCATTTGACTGCGGTCAAGTGAGCCGTCGTTCGTTCATCCGTCGTTCAGCCAGCCGCGCTTCAGAAACGTCTTGCGCCCGTATTACGCGCTTTACAGCAGAGCACAAAACACGCTCGTCGCGACTTTCTCTTTTCATAGCGACACGTCTGGTCTGTTCAAAGTATTGAAAAATACGAAACAAAATATTGCATATATAGAAAAACTGTCGCCTAATAAAGATCTGTATACTTTTACTGTAAAATTAAGTATTTATTAGTATTTAAAACTACCATGTCATACTGTGAAACTTTTATAATTAATAACTTAACTTTGGTGCATAGTTCCAGGCTCAGACCACTTTCCCCCTGATCTACTAGAAGTGTACTATCACCACACAAAGATTTGTGTATTTTTACTGTATAGTTTTGGATTTATTAGTATTCAAAACTACCAGTTCATACTGTAACTGTATGGGCCGTATAGTCAACTTTAATGATCAATAACTTGACTTTGGTGCATAGTTCCAGGCTCAGACCACTTTCCCCTTGTTCTACTAGAGGTGTACTATTACCCCACAAAGATTTGTGTATTTTACTGTATAGTTTTGGATTTATTAGTATTCAAAACTACCATGTCATACTGTAATACAGTCAACTTTGATCATTAATAACTTGACTTTGGTGCATAGTTCCAGGCTCAGACCACTTTCCCCTTGTTCTACTAGATGTGTACTATCACCCCACAAGAATTCATGTATTTTTACTGTATAGTTTAGGATTTAGCAGTACTTGAAAGTACTATGTCATACTGTAATACAGTCAACTTTGATAATCAATAACTTGACTTTGGTGCATAGTTCCAGGCCCAGACCACTTTCCCTTTGTTCTACTAGAAGTGTACTATCACCACACAAGGATTCTTGTATTTTTACTGTATAGTTTTGGATTTATTAGTATTCAAAACTACCATGTCATACTGTAATACAGTCAACTTTGATCATTAATAACTTGACTTTGGTGCATAGCTCCAGGCTCAGACCACTTTCCCCTTGTTCTACTAGATGTGTACTATCACCCCACAAAAATTCATGTATTTTTACTGTATAGTTTAGGATTTAGCAGTACTTGAAAGTACTATGTCATACTGTAATACAGTCAACTTTGATAATCAATAACTTGACTTTGGTGCATAGTTCCAGGCTCAGACCACTTTCCCTTTGTTCTACTAAAAGTGTACTATCACCACACAAAGATTCTTGTATTTTTACTGTATAGTTTTGGATTTATTAGTATTCAAAACTACCAAGTCATACTGTAACTGTATGGGCCGTATAGTCAACTTTAATGATCAATAACTTGACTTTGGTGCATAGTTCCAGGCCCAGACCACTTTCCCTTTGTTCTACTAGAAGTGTACTATCACCACACAAAGATTTGTGTATTTTTACTGTATAGTTTAGGATTTATTAGTATTCAAAACTTCCAGGTCATACTGTAATACTCTATGGGACTTATATTCAACTATGATGATGAATAACTTGACTTTAGTGCATAATGCCAGGCCCAGATTATGTCACTTTTCATATAAAAACTGTGAGTGAGGCTAAGCACACACACATTAAATCCTTTTATTACCATCTGTTAGGACTCCAAAGTGTGACTTTTAATATTGAAACTAAATGTTTATTGTTTAATGTAAAGTCATGGAACAGTCAAAAACTGAATATTTATGTGTGAAACATACATTAACGTGGTGGAGGAGTTTGTGTGCCTGAATGACCCCAGGAGCTATGTTGTCGGGGGCTAAATGTCTCCCAAGAAAAAACAGGTCCTGGGCTGGGCTGAACTGGAGGAAGTGTCCGGAGAGAGGGAAGTTTGGAGTTTGCTTAGACTGTTGCCCCCGCGACCCGCCCCAAGAAAAAGCGGTTGAAAATGGATGGATACCGAAATCGTTATTTGTTCTCATTAAACCATTTCCCATGTCTGAAGTTTGTTTTATCAAAGTTATTGCCGTCTCTGTTCTTACACATTGTAATATCTAGTTTTGAACACTAAAATGTAAATACAAAATGTATATAACCAAATATTCAGGATTAGATTTAATGCAATTATTCTCTCTTCACAATACAGACTTAAAACAATAAAAAAGAAAGTTACACACTACACTGTTTGTAGTGCAGTACTTATTGGTTTTATGCTTGACTGTAAGGGCCATATTCAGCATAACATGGTACTACTAAAATCCTAAACTATACAGTAAAAGTACACAGATCTTGATATTGATTATCAAAGTTGACTGTATTACAGTATGACATAGTACTTTCAAGTACTGCTAAATCCTAAACTATACAGTAAAAATACATGAATTTTTGTGGGGTGATAGTACACATCTAGTAGAACAAGGGGGAAGTGGTCTGGGCCTGGAACTATGCACCAAAGTCAAGTTATTGATCATTAAAGTTGACTATACGGCCTATACAGTTACAGTATGAACTGGTAGTTTTGAATACTAATAAATCCTAAAATATACAGTAAAAATACACGAATCTTTGTGTGGTGATAGTACACTTCTAGTAGAACAAGGGGAAAGTGGTCTGAGCCTGGAACTATGCACCAAAGTCAAGTTATTGATCATTAAAGTTGACTATACGGCCCATACAGTTACAGTATGACTTGGTAGTTTTGAATACTAATAAATCCAAAACTATACAGTAAAAATATACAGATCTTTGTGGGGTAATAGTACACCTCTAGTAGAACAAAGGGAAAGTGGTCTGGGCCTGGAACTATGCACCAAAGTCAAGTTATTGATCATTAAAGTTGACTATACGGCCTATACAGTTACAGTATGAACTGGTAGTTTTGAATACTAATAAATCCAAAACTATACAGTAAAAGTACACAGATCTTTGTGGGGTGATAGTACATCTCTAGTAGATCAGGGGAAATGTGGTCTCAGCCTGGAACTATGCACCAAAGTCAAGTTATTAATGATCAAAGTTGACTGTATTACAGTATGACATGGTAGTTTTGAATACTAATAAATCCAAAACTATACAGTAAAAATATACAGATCTTTGTGGGGTAATAGTACATCTCTAGTAGAACAAGGGGAAAGTGGTCTGAGCCTGGAACTATGCACCAAAGTTAAGTTATTAATGATCAAAGTTGACTGTATTACAGTATGACATGGTAGTTTTGAATACTAATAAATCCAAAACTATACAGTAAAAATATACAGATCTTTGTGTGGTGATAGTACATCACTAGTAGAACAAGGGGAAAGTGGTCTGAGCCTGGAACTATGCACCAAAGTTAAGTTATTAATTATAAAAGTTTCACAGTATGACATGGTAGTTTTAAATACTAATAAATGCTTAATTTTACAGTAAAAGTATAAAGATCTTTATTAGGCTACAGTTTTTCTATATATGCAATATTTTGTTTCGTATTTTTCAATATTTTGAACAGACCAGACGTGTCGCTATGAAAAGAGGAAGTCGCGACGAGCGTGTTTTGTGCTCTGCTGTAAAGCGCGTAATACGGGCGCAAGACGTTTCTGAAGCGCGGCTGGCTGAACGACGGATGAACGAACGACGGCTCACTTGACCGCAGTAATCATTTGGTCTGACGTGTTCAACAATTAAACTGGAGACAGTATTTAGGTGTTGTGTTATTAAGTCCAAATGAGAACTTTACCAACTACGTGACCAGAGCGTCTGACGGACACTTGCCTTGATTCTTGCCCCACTGTTTTCTTCAATTTCACGAATTTTGGACCCTCCTCGACCTTAAATAAAATTGAAACTTTTAATGAAAGACTTGTCTAAACGTATTTTCTCTCGCAACAAAGGCCTGTTCACATACAGGCGCAGAATATACAGAAATCACAATTTATTTAAAAGGAGGCTAATGTTAGCTAACTGACGCTTACAGGCGGGTTAGCATAAACAGCTAAGCTAGCAACAGTTAACGGTCAACTGGAACGCTGCGTTAATAAAAAAAACGCGACAATGAACAGAAAACCGTAACGTCAACGTACCTATAATCCGTCCAATGTGGGAATTGTCGACGGTGATGGTGACGGACGGGGAAGACCTCATACCCTCATCGATAAAAGCTCGCGGTCTCGGAGCTCCGCGCTCAATTCTGCGGGTGAACTGATCCGTTCTCGGCGTGGGCCCGCGTCCTCCACCATCCCCCCAAAAGCCGACCTCGCCGGCGGCGCCGAACTTGGTCCCAACCTTCACACCGTAAAATGCGTTTTGCGGGGACTGCCACGGAGCCGGAGCCGGAGCCGCGTTCGCGGGCTTCTCAACGGCGACGCCGTCCTCGTCATAATCGGCCTCCCAGTCCGACATTTTAGCGAGCAGCTAACACCACCAAGCTGTCAATCAATCATGTTGCCTTCACGGCCTATATACAAATCTCATCATTACACGTGTAAAAAACGACTTTTACGAGTTCAAGGGCCGTCGAAACTCATACAATCTTCATTTACACAAAAAGGTAGCATAAGCCGGTGTGAACATGCTTTTTCTATGAGATTTATGAAATATTAATTAAAGACGCAGAAAAAAAACCGTTCAGTTAATTTATCCTTTATTCATGAATAATAAAATTATTTTTTCACTTCTCATCCAGAGAACATGATGTGCACTTTAATAAATTAATTTCAAAGAAACAGTTATGTTAACATCATCAAGCTTTAAGGCTAGGTGTGTAATAAATTACAGTTCAAGCAGTAGAGAAATGGTGTTCTTGGCCATCACAGCCATTGAAGGTCTGTGGCTAAAGCTGTAAAGTGAACTTCATGCCAACCCACAATGATCAGGGGCCACAGCTGTTTCATACTGGACACAGCTGGACTCATGGCAAACGATAGTCTGGGGTAAAAAGGCTTTTCAGGTGTCAAACGCACCCTTTATTAGCAAACCGATAGAAACAAGGGGATTAGAATGATATGACCCAACTGTTCAGGATCCTCTGGGTTTTTCTAGCTAAGTTACATGTTTGTCCGGCCTCATGTAGCAAAACCTAATCAATCCTCACAAACCTACTCCGAACTAACATCACATTTTCAGGCTCCTTGAAGTGACAAACAACAACTGCACTTTCATATTGACAATCAACATATAGAACAACTCCTTCATAGGCTGCAACATAGTTCAAAATCAGTTTACAGATGTTAGAAGGTAAACCCTGTTATATTTTACTACTGAATGTTAATTTGCTAAAAAAACTAGATACCATAGAAAACAAAAAGAATACTACAACTTAAGGAATAAATGGTGGCATTTACATATTAAAATGCTTTTGTAAATCGGCAGTGACAACAAACAGTACAGATAAGGCGTGCAAAAACAAATCAAAGTGGATAATAAACATTAAGATGGCTGACATAGTTTTGTGCATAATTCACATTCGCGAGCAGTCGACCCATGAACAAGAGGACAGCAATGAAAACAATGAAACCATCTCATTTATGACACCTGCTGCTGAAAATGTTGTTTTTATAAGTCAGACAGCTACACAACCTGAAATCTACTGGACTTGGATGCTTCAAAATATAAATGCATCCAGAGCCATTTAAACTCTGGCCATACAGTACATTAGCCAGCCTTTCAGTGTTATAGGCAAATCATGTGCACATATTTCACCCCATTCTAAACTGTCCTTGAGCATTTCGCTCTGAATAAGAAAATAAAACTGCTGCAATTCCAGAAACTGCGTGGTAGATTTACATCAACAGGTCACATTTTAATGAAGTTGACTCATGGATAAGGCAACATGTATACTGACTAATGAGCAGTGTTTGAATTCAGTGGGTGCGTTGCACATTTGCTCTAGTGGGGGATTATTAATGTACATTGTGCAACCAGCACCCAGTTTGAAAGTTGGGCTTGTCAAAACAGAACTAGTGACATTCAGGTTGTACGATTTTCATAAAACCTAATAGCAGTAAATGGGGTTTTAACAATTATAAAATGAGTTTAGGTTGGTGTTTTGTTTGACTTTGACTTTGTTCGTACTGTGTTGTTGGAGGAACATGCAGAAGAGCACAGGACGATAATTCAAGCTTGTGGCTGCTCTCGCCCGTGTGTGTGCAGCATCTCATGCGAGGCTTGTGTATCCCTGATAATCCTGCTGTAACTTCACCACTAGCAACTCACAGACCCAAAACTTGACTTCAGCAATTGCAGATTACTGCTTTGCTTCCCAACAAACAAAATGAAGCAACAATGTCAATACCAACTCATAATAAAAGGTCCGGGTGTGGGTCGGTAAAGGTAAAGGTAGACGTGAGTTGTTCAGGAGGTGGATCCCAGTACTCGTGCTGTAACAGCACCCTTATATTCTTTTCCATTTTGTCTGTACATTGAAATGTTTCCATTTTTTGTGCTCAGATCTTTAGAACCACTATGTGGAATTTCATATCTACTTGCATCTGCATTTACGACTCAACGCTGATTTAAGAAACTTGGGATGTCATTCAACGTGAAGACCAGAACAGCGTGTGGGTCGAGCGAGGAGCAGAGAGTGAGGGACCGTCACAGACCGGAGCAGCTGAGCAGCCTTAGCCAACCAAGACGCTCATCATCCATACAGGCAACAGCGTCTAATGCAGCGGCGGCAGAACAAGCGGGTTGCTGGCGCTGTTTAACACCTACTGAACATTCATAATATGAACTTGACGTCTTTGTTGGTTTGATCGCAGTCGAATTGGCCGATGCAGCCTGAACAACATCTGCAGATAATCCAGAGTCAACACTTTGAGTGGCACATTCATGGAAATGAGTTTTTCCCAACATTGTATTTTTATATTAGGGGCGACTCCGTTTCTCCTAACAAAGCATTTGTTGATGTAAACTGTTACATATCTGTGACCACTTGGAGGCACATTTTATCATTTTGATCTCTGTTCGTACATGGTCATCCAACATGTACCACATAAAAAAGCACATGTTGACACAGTCAAGTCAAAACACTGTCCATACACAAAGCATTTAAACTGCACAACTTTGAACATGCTTGGTGTCGTATTCTGTAAAAATCCCTGTGCAGGAAGTGAGTGTACCTGCAGCAGGTGCAGTAACTGAGCATGTTGCCTATGCCAGCTGTACGTGTGGCGGCTGACTGAGAAACTCAGCGGTTCCCTTAGGATGAAGCTCAGCCTCGTCAGCAGCCTGTAAAAGGTCTGAAGCGCTGCCGTCGGGCCCCTGGGACAGGAAGCTGAAGCGTTCCTCTGCCGCCTCCAGCTTGCACTCATTGATGAAGAGAGCCGTGCCGTCCCAGCCGCTAAGTTCACCGCGGCCGGTGCCAGGTTCGCTATCGTTGCTGCTGCTGCTGTTGTTGAGCACGGAGGAGAGGGCGGGGGCGCGGTGGCTCAGAGGCTGACTGAGGTTGTGCGCAGAGAGAGATTTCCCGAAACCGCCTTCCCAGTCTGAAGGCCCGTCATCAGGGAGCAGCAGCAGGGGGTTGACCTCCAGGCTGGAGTGCCTCCTCCAGACCTCCTTAGATTTCAACTCAGGCCTCTTCCGCAGCTGCAGCCCTTCCTGGACAGACACAGCCTCGCTGTCCCCTTCCCCGTCTGCATCCACATCGGATCCCACAACAACAGAGGGGCTCAGTGTGCCCTCATCAGCCAGTCCTCCATCTGCCCCGTCATCTGGGCTGGGCTCAGTGGAGCATCGGAGGTGGGATGGGTGCACCATGGGGGGCAGCTGCAGGGTGAAAGCCCCCGCTGAGGAAGGTGGAGGTGGCAAATCAGGGAAGTGTGCCCTTTTGGAGGTTCCGTTGGGGGTAACCAGGGTTGGGTAGGGGCTATCGGGGGGCAGGAGGGGTGATGGGGAGAGTGAGGCTGTGGATGGGGGGTAGGATGGAGGTGCTGAATCTGGGGGGCCGTCATCGTCGGCAGGTGCCAGGATGAGTCGCAGGCCTCTCGGGTTGGCGTTAAGGGAACGGCGAAGGCCTGCGCCGTTGTCCCCTCCAACACGAGCTGAATCGCTCTGGGGAGAGGGCAGATCTCTGCCCATGATGGCGCTCGGGTAGTCAGAGTTCTGGTGCTGGTGGCCGTCCAGCTCGAACAGGGGCAGAGACGACAGGGTGAGCGCCGAGGGGCCCTTCTGCAGGACCTGCCGGTAAACATCGAGCAGAGAGTCCAGCTTCGACTCGATGGAAGTTACCTGGGAGTGAGGAGGAAACAAGGAGGAGCAGGAGGAGAGTGAAGCCATCAAGTCATTTAGTGTTTCAGGAGCTTATTCCAGCTGTCATCTTGGCCAGAGGCTTTTATTCCTGCACCTTGTTGCCCTAAATGATCCTTTTCCCAGTGTTTAAAGCTCTAAACTCACCTGCCTCTCCACCTTACACACACGGCCCAGCATGCTCATGCCCTCCATGGACTCTCCATCCGGGTGTAATTTGTCCCTCATCTTCTTATCCACAGGTATCTGACCTTTCCCCAGGATCTGATCCACCCTGACACACACACACACACACAAACACACACACACACACACACACACACACACACACACACACACACACACACACACAGATGTCACTATATTGGAACGCAATCGCTCCTTAAATCAAGCAGGTGAAGTTCATTTCATTTTCCAAGGTCAGGCAATAAACCTAAAGCAAGAGGGTGTTAAGGTTAGAATGAGAGAAACACACTTTGCTGTATCTGTGCTGTTAAAAACCCTGAATCTGTAGAAACCTCAAGGTTTCCATGTTTAAAACAGACATAACTCTCCAATCGCATTTCATGCAGTGTGTGCTTTACATACAACAAACCTGCACAGAGTTTGGACTACAATATTCAACAGAAAAATGAATCGACTAAAAATAAAAACCTTCACAGTTAGTCCTATACATAAAGCACGGTCACAGCAAAGCTAATGTTTTTGCTGCTGGATGAATTTGTTTTGATGAAAACACATTAAAAAGACCAGAAGTTCAGAAAAACAGCAAAAAAAGAATTATCACTTGAAATATACCAACACAGACAAAAGAGAAATTGCAATAGCAATTAGCAATGTTGATGAGTTTATTATTTAATTTAATTAATTTTTCATTTCCATTCAGCAAAAGAAAGAAGAAAAAGGCAAAGGTCCTGATGATGCTCATTGGTTGAGGAGCTAAATTCATGCTACTGAGAATCAGTTTGGTGTTGATCAGATGTTCCCTGTCGTCTGTTGCACTAAAACAATGGCTAGTTAGTCCTGTTAGTAGGTCAGAGCATGCAAAGGCCTGCAGGTGAGACTGATCTGCTTCAAACTACATGACTCACAAGCCACTTGCACACACAAGGAAGCAGCACTGACAGCCAGCGTTTCCCATCGTCACAGCAGAGGTGGTGGATGAGCTCAGATCTGTGTGCACGTTCAGCTGCACAGGCCAAAGCATTTATATTACACCATCTGGTTCTGTATGCATCCTTCTGTTTGCATGTGGCATCTCAGAGTCACTCATTTCCAGGTGCTGGGGTCGACAAGGGGGAAACTAATGGGTTTCTACTGCTGACAGAAGTCAAATTAAGGCAAATAAAAGTAACCCTGAGTCTGGAAGCTTCTTCTTGCTGTTGCTGTAATAAGAGTGCAGAGCAGGAGAGGACATGTTCCGGGGTCGGCTACTCAGGCTGGGACCAGAGCCTGCAGCACTGGCCAGTCTGAAGACAGGAGAAAGACCAGGTCAGACAAACACACTGAGGTGTGAATGTGCAAGAAAAGGCCATTAGTTCACGGGAAACTACAAGTAGAAAAGCTGGCATTCAGAGAAGGATGACATAAAGGAGAGAAACGCCTGCTCAGCGAGGCTCATACTGATATTATTATTACTGCTATTTATTGATTTACTTGTGATTCATATGCTGCAGCACAGCTTATCCTAAAAGCAAAGAATAATTCACATTTTCATTCTTTGCTAATACGATTTCCCTTGTGTTGTTTATATCATCCTCCAAGAGTAAAACGAAGAATGTGAGACACTAAACAAACCACGGGGTACGTGGGGCTTTTGTTAGACACCCACACACACAAAACAAGCAGTGTGTTAGTCTCAGGAAGCACCTACAACACCAGCATCTCCTGTTAGGCAGTTATTCATTACACATTTCACCAGATGTCTGTACCACCAGCTAAAAACAGACTTCCTGTTAAAACATGGTTAGCGACTGGTAAACGGCCCACGTAGCATCACTATAGCGCCCTCTGCTGAAACACATTCACAGTGGACAGGGGTTTTTAATGAAAGACAAACACAGCTATGATGTCAATCAGTCAATCACAATCATAATCAATAAGCTCTGATTTATGTCTATAGATGCTGACATTAGATAGATCATTTGCCAGAGTTAGTAGGGCAGCAGTTAGTGCAGGTCTAATAATCTGACCCTGGTGCTGACTGCTTTCTCCAGGCCTGGCTGTAATATAAATGCAGGGAAGGAGACGAAGAGGTCTTGGCCCGACTGCTGAAAGGCCTCGGAGGGGGACCCACTACTCTGTCTAGTCTGGTAGAAAGAGACGACACACGGATGCAGCAGATACACACAGTCTGATTATGAAGGACACAGTCGGGGGTTAGAACAAGTCAGAGGTAGATATTGGATTTTTATTTTGAATTGTGTGGGAACCGTGGACAGAATGAGCAGAAACAACATTTGCAGCATCATCCACCTGTGGAAGCCTCAGATAAGACTAAATAGGAGGCATAAATAAGTAAAAAAGCACCACATTTCATGACCAATGTACTAATATGGATAAAGACTTTGTAACCCTGTGAGATGTGTCCTGACCTGCTCTGGAGGCTCTTGATCCGACAGAGCATGTCCAAATGTCCCGCTGAGTACTGCTCTATGACGTCCTTCACGTCATACGGACGCAGTGTCTCCTTAAACTTCTTCTTTGCTACGTGAAACTTCATGATCCTGCACACACACACACACACACACACACACACACACACACAAACACAGACACACACACACACACACACACAGACACACACACACGCACAAATGAAAAGGAGACACAACTCTGCTGTTAAGTGATTGTCGTATTAGAACCAGCCACTAGATGGCAGCAGCAGCTTGGAGGCGCCGCAGTCCCTGTAACGGCTCATGTTTGGGGGAGGCAATAAACAAAAGTGATTAAAATCTCAAATACCTCAGTGAGTATCTAACAGGCCCCAAAGCCCTGGTTCTTTTCTCAAATCCATAACAAGCAAGATGAATCTGCGCTAAATCCTCCATCACTGTCTATTTGGCGAACCGAGCCACTGCTGGGTCGATAATATTGATACAGGTAAGGCGATCTGTGTTCTTGGTCCGTTTAGATTCCCTGCTGCCTTCTGCTCCTCTCAGGTTGCGTGTTTTTCCCACTATCAAAGTGGAAATAATGGTGACAGATGACCCTCTGGAATAACAGTCCTGACAGAGGAGGGGCTGACCCACCCTCAATCCGACACCCTGGGAAAGGCCTGCGCGGGGCTGCCCATGGAGGAGGCCTGCTGGGTTGGCAGGCTGGGCTGGTGCTGGAGCCGCGGTGCTGGTGGGTCACAAAGCAACCCTGCAGAATGGGTTATTAGCCCAACTAACGGTTTAACCCCGCTAATAATAGAGGGGGAAAGATTCCACTCAGGAAAACTGGTGTATTTTTGGCAAAACCCAATTAGAATCAGTTACTGTGGCACTGACTCATACTGTAACGACAACAGGTGTGAGGTCAGGTGCTGGTGGGAATTAGTAATAAGCACAGGATAAATATACAAGACTAATCACAGAGTAATGGCAACAACACTCCATTACTGGAGACAAATATGGAAACTCAACATATGTACAAACGTAAACAGCTTCCTCCACAGAACGTACGCTGATGGGACAGCTGCACTAATCATCCAGTGGTTTGACTATAAAGATACATGAGATATGTATATATATGTATAATATGACTAATGAGAACATTTTAGATAAGGAGAAATGAAAAAAGATGAAATTAATTATATGAATTGAGGATTATATGCACAATCAGTTATCAGTGTGAAACAGCTGATAACTGTAAACAACTGCAGCGGTCGTCTCTATAGGCACCAACGTGTACGTTGAGGTCACCGCTGCTTTGGAGGAGGAGGGGGGGGGGGAGAGAAGACGCAGCGGAGTGAGAGAATCCGGCGGCGCCAGTCGGATAAACATTCGCTCGCAGTTTGCTGGTGCCAGTGTAAGAAAGCGGAGAACAAGAAGGCGGAGTCTGCTAAAACGCACTGGCCCACAACAAGGCCGAACCGAACTGAACCGAACCGAAGCCTCCGATCACTCAGCGGGTCCCAGGAAGCGAGAAGGAGGCACGAGGAAACAACCCATCCTTCCAACCCGAACCGGGACCGGTGACGTCACTGAGGCCACTGAGGTCAAGTTACCAGACTAATTAATCATTAGTTATCATTAGTTTATTCCCGCCGCCGCTCACCTGACGGCCCGGATCACGGCCTTGAGCGGAGCCGACAGATCCTCCACGGTGACGTCACAGTGGCAGCCTCTCTCGTCGAAGGAGTCCTCCGCGGCCATGCCTGCGTCCACTGAGACAGAGAGCGAGAGTCTTCATCAGCACACGTGGCCCCAAACCGCGCCCAGTAAAACACCTTCAGTGGAGCGAGTCCCCCACAATGACTCAATATGTACGCCCTTAAAAACGGTTAGATTAGTGAATGAAGGCGCAGGACGTCTAAAATACGCTGTGACAGGTTTACGTGGGAAATGAGCTGACTCGGCTTTTTCAGCTAGGTTCAGATGCGCGTGACCGACGTGAAGGTGAACAAACTGCCGCTGGGCCTCGTTTCTGCGCCTGCGCAGCGCGTCGCTCTGGCAGCTCGCCGAGGTTCGAGGCGGGAATTTGCCCCGGCACATTGCGCCGAACGCGTTCATTCGTCGGACGTCCTCGCGCTCACGACCCACTCACCGTCAGGCACGGCGGCGCGAGGCTGGCTCTTCAGCCTCAGCGACGGCCGGAAGCGCGTGCGGTCGTTGAAGCTCCAGCTCTTCTGCACCTTGGCCGGACTCCCGCCCATCAGCCCGTCGGCGCCGCCCACGTCGTTGCCGGGGGAACAGCGTTGGCGCTCGTTGATCGACGTCTGCCGGCTCTTCATGCTCTGACCGCGCGGACTCGCCATCCGCACGCGCTCCTTGAAACTCAACTTCTGACTGCGGGGACGGAGGGAGGAGAGAAAGGATGAGGATGAGGAAGAGTGATGCGGTGGATGAGCCAGACAGGCGGTTAGAGGGACAGAGCAAGTGGGGAAGGTGAGTTAACCCTTGAATGGACAGAGAAACCGGAAGTTCAGAGCGGACGCTGATGCTCCACAAGGCAGAGTTTGTTCAAAGACCACGCGTCACTTAACATCAAAACAGAGCAGCAGAAACAACTCACTTCATGACACTACCAGAACCAGTCTCGGCCCATCATCATATTAGACGGTGTGCTGTTGAGCAGGGCTTTCTCCCTGTTGGCCTCAGTAACCATCATCATGCGACGCAGCAGAAACTGCAGCGGATGCGGGACGTTCTCATGCTTCATCTCTCATCCAGATTCACCTTCTTCACCAGTAACGGAGGCCCGATTCCCCAAACTGAGCGAGCTGTTCCTGTTCTGGATCTGAAACCCATCGAACCCGTGTCAGCTCCTTCACCGATGCTTCCAGCTGCAGTTCTGGGCTCCAAGCAGCAGGGATGCAGGGCGCATGCGGCCGAACGAGGAGGAAGCCGTGACATCTGCTGCCTTGGAGACAAACTAGGCCCGATCCAGAGATTAGCACAAAGCAGTTGTCCTTCATGACGACACCGGTTCTGGACACATGCACAGCTTCTAAGTGGGTTAGAGGAGTTTAAATGACTTAAAATAAAGGGGAATTTAGACCGTTTTTATGCATTTATATCTGGATTCACTGTTTTAATTTATTATGTTTAACTAACAGAACAACGTCCACTTTTTCTGATCTTCTGAGTATTTAAACAATCCCACAATGCAGCTGTAGGAGCTGATGTGTTTCACCACCTGTAAAGCTCACTCTGAAAGCATTTTACTGTACTGTCACAGTATGAACAGTTTTTGGCAGAATTCCCCTTTAATTTGACACATTAACGTGGACAGGCAGCAGGCAGCAGTAGCTTGGTTCTCCTCATGCTACTGGTTAGTCATTCCAACAGGCTGCTGGGCTCAGGGCAGAGAGGATGCTGGGTAAAAATGTGCAGCAGGTACCTCGTATACTTGCGAGTGTACCTCCTGAAGAGCCTCCCATTACTTAAGCCCTTACTAGAGTCAAGGATGAAGGGAAGAACGGGAGGAAAGAGCAGGAGGGAGGTTAAAAGAGGAGCTCAACGCTGGAAGGAGGAGCACAAATGTTCTGATGTCAGTATTGATCCACAGTAAACACACAGAGAGGGAGATAATAAAAGATATAGGGGGGGGGGGGGGGGGGGGGGGGGGGGGGGGGGGGGGGGGGGGGGGGGGGCAGCGATGGAGTGGACGGAACCTGAGCCCAGATCCTCCTCAAATATACCATGTGAATTCACAACAAACACTTCCTCACATCCTGGACTCAATATTTTCTTTCAGTCTCATCAGACGCTCCGGTGTAAAACTACTTATGTTTGCTGGTGCTTCAATCACACAGGACGCCTCAAAATCAAACCCCGGCGCTTCGAGCCATCGATTTTTCTGCAACATGTGGAGAGCATATTTTTCCAGTCTACGCCTGAAGTCATCTAAAGTTTTCCTCAACATGAACATGAGGTCTGGTCCACTAAGACAGACAAACAGACTTTATACTGGTGTCAGTTCAGTGGAGTTTGCTTAAATTGATGCGAAACGCAGCACAGAATGGAATAAATCTATGAACTCCAACAAAGAAGCAAAGAGAGTGAACTGCACATTACAACGCGTTACTATGTGATGATACATAATCGTGAGCAAATGATTAAGAACGCCACCGTATCAGCTTCCACGCACAACCTCCAGATTAAAGCCCCATCAGCCCTGATTTCAAGCTTCATGTGCAGCCAGTGTTGCTGCTCGCCCTTTCTCTCTGTCACTCTCTCTCTCTCTCTCTCTCTCTCTCTCTCCCCCTCTCTCTCCCTTCCTCTCTGTCTCTGTCTCTTTCTCTCCCTCTCTCTCTCTCCCTCCCTGTCTCTCTCTCTCTCCCTCTCTCTCCCCCTCTCTCTCTCTCTGTCTCTCTCCCTCTGTCTCTCTCCCTCTGTCTCTCTCCCCCTCTCTCTCTCTCTCTCTCTCTCTCCCCCTCTCTCTCTCCCTCTCTCTCTCCCCCTCTCTCTCTCTCCCTGTCTCTCTCCCTCCCTCTGTCTCTCTCCCTGTCTCTCTCCCTCTCTCCCTCCCTCTCTCCCTCTCTCTCTCTCCCTCTGTCTCTCTCCCTCTGTCTCTCTCCCTCTCTCTCTCTCCCTCTGTCCTCTATATCTCTCTCCCCTCTGTCTCTCTCTCTCTCTCCCTCTCTCTCTCCCCTCTCTTCCTCTCTCCCCATCTCTCTCTCCTCTCTCTCCCCCCCTCTTCTCTCTCTGTCTCTCTCCCTTTACTCTCTCCCTCCCTCATTCCCCCTCTTCTCTCTCTTCCTCTCTCTCCCCCTCTCTCTCTCTCTTTCTCTTCTCTCTGCTCTCCCTCTCTCTCTCTCCCTCTCTCAGCTCTCCCTCTGTCTCCTCTCTCTCTCCCTTCTCTCTCCACCTCTCTCTCTCCTCCTCTCTCTCTCCCCCTCCTCTCTCTCTCCCTCTCTCTCCCCCTCTCTCTCTCCCTCTCTCCCCCTCTCTCTCTCTCCCTGTCTCTCTCCCTCCCTCTGTCTCTCTCCCTCTCTCTCTCCCTCTCTCTCTCCCTCTCTCTCTCCCTCTCTCTCTCCCAGCAGGACGTCCGCTGCAGCGCTTTCCTAATGTTTACTACCGCTGGTGTTTACAAGCCGCCGTCCGTTTACCACGGCACCTACCGCCGCCGAGCAGCCGACAGTCTGTAAAAGCACCAATAACACGGCTTCTACTGGGGAAGGTATAGAAAGGAAACACAGCCATAAAAGTGTGCGTAATTATGATTTCACGAGTGAACCCAAACTTTCTAAGAAAGGAAAGTGTAATAGAAGCCAGGCCCGTAAACAGGAGGATTACAGCGGGAAGCATCGGCGCTTAATTAAACGCTGCTCGCTTAAAGAATAAGAAGCTAATTTGTTTGTGAGTCTCACTTCAAGAATAAACATATTTTTATATGTGTTTGTGTGTGTGTGTGTGTGTGTGTGTGTGTGTGTGTGTGTGTGTGTGTGTGTGTGTGTGTGTGTGTGTGTGTGTGTGTGGCGCTCTTAAAAGCTGCTGGCTCAACATACGGCTCCCAAATGTTGCTGCTCAGTAAAAACCATACTCGTAT
>NC_040895.2:16296850-16316850 GCF_900634795.4 Betta splendens
CTGGCAGCAGGAAGCACCGACAGCTACAACCCCCACCACACGCTGCTCCAGAAACCACCTCCACACATGGAGATAAAAGCTGCGGCATCATCACAATTTACGGCCGATTGTTGAAGACGAATCACACAGAACACACACACGCTGCTAAAAATATCCACGGTGATGCTCATGATCCGGGTTAAACCAGACGTTTAAAAGTGTTGCACAACACAACTTTCAGGATTCTTCTCGTAAAAAATAATTCACGTCTGCGGCTTCTCCCTCAAGGCCACAGGTTGAAACAATAACTCCTCTTGTGTCTGTTTGTCTCTCTGTTCACTCCAGTTCCCGACCTTGACTGAAACACATAATAGAAGACTTCTGTTTCCCTCATTGTGGTTCGTGTGGAAGGCAAAGGAATCGGAGGTTTACAGGTTCTCACCTGATTCAGCCTTCATTTTACTGTGAAGTTATATTGTGTACATTGATGCTGACGCTCAGCAGACATTAGTACAAACGGAAAAGAAACGCAATAATGTTATTTACAGAACTTGAACCAACAGCGTGTCTTTATTTGTGTCCCTTCACTGTTTAATCTCCACACGGATGAGTGACTGTCCCTTTAACTGTTTACTGTCATGTAGAAAGATGTGAAACAGGAAAACAAAAACACATTCATCTCGTGGACAAATCACTGGGCCTTTCATTCAAGCCGCACAAATGAGTCAGCTCACACTGTCAGCGGAGGATAATGAATGAGCAGCAAGAGAGAAAAAGAAATGAAAGAAATATGTAAAAGCAGCCACAGACACAACACGGGGCCAATGAGATGTTCGGAGTCGTGTTTATGCGAGTCTGAGCAATAAATAAAGCTAATAAATGATCACAAGGCGGACGAAAAGATGCGACGTTGCTGTTTAATGTGGACAATAAAAGCCACAAGATTTAAGTCGTCAGCAGTAAAAACGTGTCTGAATGTGAATGACGTGCGTTCGTCAGCGCAGCGGCAGCGCATGGAGGCGTCCGCAGACGCAGATGGACGCAGACGCAGACGGAGGCGTCCGCAGACGCAGATGGACGCAGACGTCTGCAGACAGGAGACTTTTTGGAGGCGTCCGCAGACGCAGATGGATGCAGACGCAGACGGAGGCGTCTGCAGACGCAGATGGATGCAGACGCAGACAGAGGCGTCTGCAGACGCAGACGCAGACGACAGGAGACTGTCTGGAGGTGCCCCTGTGTTCACGGAGAGGAGGCGCGTGATGAGCTGGGACTTTCCACGCGCTCCGGTCGCTATCAGCTCCCGGGCCCAGCTTTGGTTCCTGCGGCAGCAGCGTCTCCTGGATGAAACAAGTCTTCTTCCCGATGGAAAACCAAAGAGACGTCTCCGCGTCTCAAACTGGGATGATGCAAGAAGATGAAGCCAGAGGACGGAGCCCGGCCAGCAGCCTATTAGTTAATCCCTCTGTTTATGAAGTGGAGTGCAGCGTCTTACCTGATGATGGCAGCGATAAAACATATGCTTTTATTTCCAAGCAACTACTTGACCAAACAGAACCGAGCCAAGGACACAGCGCTGCTCGGGCCGGTTCTGGCTCTGTCACGCGCTGGGCCTCTAATAACCAGCGTCCATGGACGTCCTGAACAGACGAGATGAGCTTTAATGTGTGACCGGCGCGAAGCCGCGTCCACACGCGTGCGTTCCATCTGCTGGAAACACAAGGGTGACGGCGTGAAGGGAAGGAGCCGCATCGAGCCTGGAGACGGAGACGCAGCGAACGCTGGAGCGAAGCCAGTTTTCCGAGAGGATGAGTGACGGCGGGAGAAGAGTCAGATGGTGCGTGTTTATGTGAGACGGACGCGTGACGCGAGGAAAGAGGAGAGAGAAACACAATAAAAGCCCTAAAAGGTGACAGCCAGGGTGCTGCTGGGCCGGTTCTGCTGGGTCCGGGTCCAGTTCTGCTGGGTCCGGGTCCGGTTCTGCTGGGTCCGGGTCTGCTGGGCCGGTTCTGCTGGGTCCGGATCATTTTACTGACAGAGGGAAAGCTTCAGCTTCTGTGTCTTCCTGAACTTCATATTAAACACCTTTCATTTATTACACAGGCACGAACCCACGCAGACACTCACATTTGGCAGACAGCCGTCGTTCTTCTTCTGTGGTTTGGGCCGTTTTCCACTCAGCTCAGCCAGCAGCACGGTGCATTTGATGCCAGAGGAGCCTGCACCTTCTACGTCCTCCGTGCACGCGGCTCAGTGGGCAGCCTTGGTTAATGCCACTTAGCTAGCAGCTAGCAGCTAGTAGCTAACCGCGCGCGCGTGAAGGCTCATTACTCAGGCCCAAAAAGGCTCAGACTGAACGAACACACTGCCTGCGCAGCTTAAATGAACTCCGCTGAGCCGAGAGCAAAACACGACTCGTCGGGAATCGATTTTTGCTTTTCGCCTGTAATTTGGCAAACTGGGAATTCTCTCAAACCTGTTCAGTCAAAGCATTGCAGCATTTCCCAGTTCGGCTTCTGACACCTGGGTAACGTTTCACTTGGGAATATGTGGTTTCATCTGTCCCCGGGGGCGTGAGAGCGCGCTCTCGCTGCCGTGTGGTATTTGTGGGCCTGTGATTGACGGGCGACCCGTCTGCTGCAGCTTGACCCGCGGGCCGGGACCGGAGCGCTGACGGAGCAGCAGAAGCCAGTGCTCCATCACGCGTTGGGGTTTGACGTGTGGGTTCTTCTCATACAGCGCTCCAGCGACACGCGGCGACGCAAAACGGTGCGAGCCGCTCGGGTTCGACTTGTAATGTCTGTGGACTTCATTCAACACAACGCTGCTCCGTCCTGTGCTAAATTCCTCTCTATGTGAAAATGTGCAGACAATTATGACCTCATGGAGCATTCGCTTCGCTCCTCAGTCAAAGTCTCCCCACTATTATTATCAGCGCTCCTGCTTGGATCCTGCTCCTCCAGTCAACTCGCTCCAACAAAGGCAAATGCAGCATGGCTCCGTCAGCAGCGTGGGCGTCGTCTGCGTGGGCGTCGTCAGCAGCGTGGGCGTCGTATGCGTGGGCATCGTCTGCGTGGGCGTCGTCAGCAGCGTGGGCGTCGTCTGCGCGGGCGTCGTCAGCAGCGTGGGCGTCGTCTGCGCGGGCGTCGTCTGCAGCGTGGGCGTCGTCTGCGCGGGCGTCGTCTGCAGCGTGGGCGTCCGCACTAGGACGTATGGACAGGTGCGACTGCTCCACCTGCTCTGCATTAAAGACCAGACAGTCCAACGTCAGCGGCTCTGGTTCTGTTGGCGGACGGAGGCGGTGGAGGGTGGAGGCAGCTTGTTAGGCCGCATGGCTGCTTCCTGTGTAGCCCAGGAGACGCTTCGTTCGACAGACGAGGGGATCGGTACGAGTAGCTGGTGAAAAGGTCCAATGGACGCCGGCCGCAGTAAAATCAATGTCAGGCGTCACTTACGTGTGATTTAAGACCCGGCTCTCGTCGCTGTGCTTTGCTCATCAGCGCGTGACGTCAGCGACAATGTTTTCCTCTAATTTCCCACTAATGAAGTTAGAGGAGAATTAGGTCCCAATTACTGTGCTCCAGACGAGGAAAACTGCTGAAACACTGGTTTGGTTTGAGAACCACAGAGAATAATGAGATACTAATATGAGACAGGACAATCATTAGCAGCTAAACAGTCTTTAGCAGCTTCAGCAGCTGGTTGTTCCCTTTGCGTGAGTCTGATCGGCTCCTGTACAGTGAAGGGAGGAAGCGGCCGGCTGGTGAGGAATCATGGGTAATTGGAGGGAATTAGGGTGCTGCGGTTCTGGGGTGAGCGGTTCTGAGGACCCGTCGTGCTCCATCGCTCTGCGCTGAGTGGCAGGTTGCACGACTCCACTGTGGACCGCATCATTTCCACGAGCACCGAGAGGCAAGTTCGGCCGTTTCCCACCACTTCCTGTAGCCGGACTCTCGCAGGGAGGTAAAAGTCGGCATCAGCGGTTACATGAGAAACCAGCATTCATCAGGTTTGGAGTGGAAACACAGGCCTTCAGCAGGATGAAAAGAACGAGGACGCGATGACAAATTGGGCCGCCAACGCTTTAACAAGCAGCACAAAGGCAGACATTCCAACGGCGAGGGAGCATGGAATTCTGGGAATGTCCTAATCAGCAGCGCTGATGGCCTCCAGATAAGACGGATAATCAGCGACAGGGACGAACGGGCGTTTGCAGATGGAGGAACGTGCAGGGCCTCTGCTGCTGTTTGATGTCTGATTGGCGCTGGAGCGGTGGGAGGAGCGCTCGGCTTCAGCTGGAGGTGAGCGGCGGCAGGAAGGCGCGTCTGCCGCGTCTGCAGCAGCGTCTGCAGCAGCGTCTGCAGCAGCGTCTGCAGCAGCGTCTGCAGCAGCGTCTGCAGCAGCGTCTGCAGCAGCGTCTGCAGCAGCTTCTGCAGCAGCTTCTGCAGCAGCTTCTGCAGCAGCGTCTGCAGCAGCGTCTGCAGCACCTTCTGCAGCAGCTTCTGCAGCAGCGTCTGCCGCGTCTGCTGCGTGTGGGTGGTCAACTTCACACTCGCTCCCAAAGGAGCGTCTCCATTCGCCTAATGAGATTCATCAGCTGGTCATAATCAGTTGATTTGAGGCCTGACGTGCGCTTCAACCTTCTTCAGACGCCGAGGTCGCGGTCGCGCTCAGACACAGGCTCCGCCCCCGTCATGTCAGCTCACAAACAGCTTCCTGTCAGCTGGAGGACGGCTGCTGTCTGCCTCACATACAGGTTCCCAGCAGCAGCAGAGAGGCGACTACACTGGGGTCACTGTCTTGGTGTGCGTTTCAGTTGTCGTCCACCTTGTTGCCAGTCTCTGTGTTGCATCGCTTTCTCGGACTCAGCTGTGCCCAACAACAGCCAGCAGACGCCCATAGACCTCATCAGGATTGTGTTTCACAAGTTGCAGTTTAGACCACTTAGTTGGAGAAACACGGTCAGTGAGAGTTTAATGAATGGTGAACGTCATCAATGAGAGTTTGAACCTCTCTGAAGTGAGTGTGTTGTACTGTTGTGTTGTACTGTGTTGTACATACTGTGGTGAACTTCAGAGCCTTTCAGCCAATGTGATTTAATGACAGCTTGCGCTTTCGAAGGCCACGGTCAAATAAAAGTGCAGAGCCTCAGGTCCTGTTGATTAATCTGAACTGTTCATGTGATGTTGATGATGTATTTCTTGCCGTAAAGTCCAGCGATGACTCAACATTTGAGTCTTTATCCAAAGTGAACGGTCACACGAGCGTCTTTAAATACTGGTGGCCACAACACAAACACAGCAGCACCGGAGGAGCACACGTGCCTCCGCACTCGCGTCTAAGCTATGCCCAGCTGCTGCACGTTGACAAGACAGCAGTGTGTGTGTGTGTGTGTGTGTGTGTGTGTGTGTGTGTGTGTGTGTGTGTGTGTGTGTGTTGCATACTTCCTCAGCTGCCTGCTGTGATTCCGGGTGCAGCTGCTCCTCCGATGGAAGGGACGGACGTGCAAGCGCTGAGCCCCGCGTGGCAGGAACTAATGTGCGGCCGCGTTGCACTGGGACGACGAGGGATCGCGCTCTGCTCTAATGTGCATTTGCGTGAGCTACAGTTACACGAGTGTGATCTGATTGCCTGGGTGTGTCGTCATCACAGGCGGATGCCGTTTCCATTCTCTCATTATCTGATTCATGCCTTATAAATCATATAGTGTTGCACTAAGCTGTGCAATAAAGGTCAAAACCTCCCAAATTCAATTTGGCCATCTTTCTATTGACTAACAGAGTTATGAAAGCTCTCCACACTCATACTTCAGAGTTTTCGATTGATTTCTCAAACTGCAGGCGTCAACTTTCTTCCATTAAGTCAAATCTTCTCCTCAGTGTGACAGCGTATCTGAGGGTTAGGCAGGAAATTCAGACCAGAGCCATTGTTCCCAAACTGATTCTGAGTCTGTAGAACGTTAGAGCAACTGTTTGAGCATTTAGTGCTTTTGTAACCTGACCTTTAGAATAATATCTGAACGTAACATTAAGGCTTCGAGCTCAGCAAATCATTAAGGCCTTCCATCAGCTAATCATACAGTAACTGTCCCAGCACTTTCCCCCATTTATTAATTTGAAAGCCAATGCTCCATGACACCAGCTCCACGATAGCGTCTCTGACTGAGAGACAGATTTTTTAATACAAGGCACTTAGGCTGAAACAACGTTATTAATAGCAGGACTTGGACCGTGACAGTGTTCCTTCAGCCTGCCAAAGTCAAAAAGCAGCAAGACACAGCAAAGATGGCGTGTGTGTGTGTGTGTGTGTGTGTGTGTGTCCATGGAGATGGAGAGAATGGGAGAAAGCAGTGCGTCAGTGCGTTTGTGTTTCCGTGCAGGATGAGCGTCCATGCACGTGTGCAGAGTGACCCTGTGTGTTTGTGTATGTGAGTGTGAGAAGGGGATGGTTTGATCTTGTGTTGGAGTGTGTAAAGACATTTTCCATCCATTAGAGTGGCTTCTCTCCCACACACACACACACACACACACACACACACACACACACACACACACACACACACACACACACACACACACACTTGAAGGTGTAAGGAAAATCTCATGAGTTCCAACTAGTGAATGCACTAATTATGTAATCCTTCTCATGACATATTGCGTTTCTGTTCCGTGTGGACATGAGTGAGCAGCACCAGCAGAACCGGGCCATATGGTTCTAAACCCAGAGACAAACGGGTTTCCACTCATTCACAGGCTCAACCACCACAGCTTTATAAACCTGTCAAGCTGCTAATACTGGGTTTGAGTCCACCTGGTCCCAGGTGTGAGCGACTGAGGAACCGCCTTCTGGCCCGACGTGAGGGGAGGTCCGGTCCAGCGCTGCCTGACTCACGTCATTATGTTTAATGACACCGGCAGAAAATCGAGCTGCAGCTTCTAAACAAACTCATATGTCTCTTACATTAACCTTGTCTGCTGGACACAGCTTTGGAAACTGCTGTGCTCATGTTTCCAATCATGAGGAACTTCTGGTGATCAGATGTTATCATCACTCTTCGCTTTCCCATAAGGACCAGGATGAAGGACAGAGAAGTGGGAGAGACATATTTGGCTTCTCTGTGTATATTTGCTCCCACTGCAGATCCGATGGTGCTGTGATTTTTCATACTAAACTAATTAAAGGACCACTCACTCCACAGTCGGGACAAACTGCTCTGTTTGGTGCCGACTCCTGTTCTGGATCAGGACTTCAGCTCCATTCCTCAAATGCAAATGAGCTCTCATTTAATTGTTCTAGTAGTCCCTTTGGAAATGGATGTCAGCAAAGTTCCTAAAACGTAAGTAAATGCAATCACCGTCTCCCTGGAGGCGACTAATCTGCGCAGTAAATGTTTAATCACGGCTGCATGATGTGGCTGCGAGCAGCCTGCAGCCTGGCTGCGGAAAAGAGCAGTACGTAATGGAATATTAGCGAGTCTCGTGTCTGGCTTACTACTGTGGCTGTGTTTCATCTGGCTGGAACACACACACACACACACACACACACACACACACACACACACACACACACACACACACACACACACACACACACACACACACACACACACACACACACACACAGTGGTGTCTGCAGGCTGCCTGTGGTCTGGACAACCTCACAGGCTGTGGTCAACACTGTGGTGTCTGGGTTATACACAATTTACACTTGTCTTCAAAGACGCACAAACGCACAGACGCCGCGATGCCAAGTGGAGCCTGCGGCAGCGTAACGGCGCTCAAGTGTATTTCATTGTCTTTCAGCGGCGGGTTAAGAGTCACACACAGCCCGAATTTACAAATGACAGATTTGGATCAGAGGGTTTTACAATCTGTAAAATGTGTTTGGATGATGAAAAGCTGTGAGACGCCAGGAGACGACAAGCAGCAAACACAAACAACAAACAACGGGGAGAAAGTGGCTAAAAATACTGCGACCGCTGTTTTACAGTTGCTGTTAAATGAAATGCATTTTTAAATCTTTACAGTCTGTCTGCTTCAACACACGCGGTTCTGAACGCAGCATCACAGACTCTGGAAGCAACACTTGAACGTCCTGGGTCCTTAAACGCAGCGTTCTGCAGCCGGCTCCTGTTTTCATGCCGACGTCAGGTTTGTGTCTTTGCGTTTGGTGGTGACATTTTAAGGCAGAGACTGGTCAAACTGGTGAAGACAGACAGACTGTGGCCGCGTCTTTGTAGACGCTGGTCTGTGACCGCTCTCTGCCACAGACGAAGCGGTCGCAGCCGGACTCCTGCGGCTGTGGTGTGAATCAGCTACGCATTCCTCAGCGGGAAGGCGG
Organism: Betta splendens; assembly: GCF_900634795.4. Lineage (NCBI taxonomy): Eukaryota > Metazoa > Chordata > Actinopteri > Anabantiformes > Osphronemidae > Betta > Betta splendens. The sequence continues at coordinate 16,305,170 of NC_040895.2, forward strand.
CGGCTACACACACACACACACACACACACACACAGTACCTTGATGCAGCATAAAGCTATATTTGAAACCCTGCAGTAAATATGTCACCACCACCTGCTTGGAGGGTAAAGCTGCTCCTGGGTTATCGTCCTCAGGGGCCAAACAGTAACGAGGGGGGGGGTTTGTGCAGAAGCTCGGTCTGAGTAACGGTAAATGATCTTGCGTGGCCTTTGACCTTTGACCTCTCGGAGCTCATCCCCAGGGCCCACACGGCAGTGGAGGCACATTCAGCTGCGTGTGTTTTCGCTGGTTCTCCCTTTCAGCATCTGGAACGGATTCCCGCGTTCCCGGCGCTTATAGCGCAGCCATCATCATCATCATCATCCTCATCATCATCAGCGGCAGGAACGCGCCGACGTCCAGGGAGCTCCCAGCCCCCGGCTCCCCTCCAGGAGAGGCCCCGCTCGGGGTAGCGGCAGACAGGGGTCACCAGCGTGATGGATGGAAAGGCCAACGTGGCACCAGGAGGGACTGGGGTTGCCAGGTCAGCGCACGCAGACCCCCTCTCTAGCTTTGCTTCCTGCCGCCGGCGAGGCAGGTGAGGCCGTGCTGACACCGGCTGCATAAACACCTCGCCTAAACACGGACGCACCCTCAGAAAAGCCACGAGGCTTGTTTGCAGTCGCGTCCAAACACTTGTTAGCACACAGTGAAGCACTTGCGGTGTGAAGTAAACATCATAAGTCTCAGCTAATGGTTGCCATGGGGAAATAAAAAGGGGCAGAAGGGCACGAGGCGCTGGGGCTCACAGCCGTAGATCAGTGTTCAGTTAAACAGCTGGATGTGAGCCTCCGCTCAGCGCTTGTTTGGGCGCGAGGCTGATTCATTCACGTCTCCGCGTCCTGACTCAGCTGTGCAGCGTGTTTTACCTCCTCTTCCGTAATGACTGTACGCGCTACTGTACTGTCAGTCACACGTCCATTAACCTTAGGGTCACAGCTACAGCACGGGCCTGTTGCTGCGTCCTAGGATGAGAACAACAACCCCAATACAAACAGGAAGGCCAGAATTCAGCGCCTGCCTGTGGCATCTGGGAAAACACCTGAACCGCTCTGAGGAAACTCAGTGTCCAAACAACCTGTACCCGGGGTTTTACCCAGCTCTATTTTCAGTGAATCACAAACTCAACATCAGCAAAGCGAAGGCTCCCGATGTAAAAGCTCTGTCTCGTCAACAACCGGCCCCTTGTTTGGACAGTTTCTACAGACTGGCCTCGATGACCCGTAATGCCAGTAGTGAAGGAAGCGAGGGGCGAGCGAGGGGCGAGCGAGGGGAGGAAGTCACCAAACGCTGCTGCCGGCAGTTATTTACATGCACTGAACGGGTAGAAGCGGCTCCATCATGAGTTCATTCTCTGCACTGGGAGGACAGGATATTAGATACGAGCTAATTTATTGTTATGGCCTTGGAGGCTACTCCAAATCCGGCGTTTGGACTTTTCGTCAATGCAGCAATATGAGTCACAGAACCAAATGAAAGTGTGACTCATTTAATGGGGCAGTAAATATCGCGTGTTCACTCAGACAGATACTGGAAACGGTGCTTCCACGCCAGGAGAAGCCTCCGCGTGCGCTCCACAGCGGAGGATGAGCAGGTCCCCGGAGGCAGGAGCGACGCGGATCATGCAGACAGTTTCACACTAATCTGCAGAGGTGCGATGGTGCGTTCCTGCACCGGCTGCAGAGTGGGAGTGGAGGCGTCTCAGTCACACCTTCAGCATCAGTAAATCCTCATCAGCAGATGATCACAGCTCAGGTGCTTTAGCGTTAAGATTGATACAGCACCATGTAAATCACTGATTCCCTGCTAGCATCCACCGCTAGCGTCCACCGCTAGCATCCACCATATAACCACCAGCTACTGTCATCATTCTGTGTTCTGTAATTCACTCCACTTGAAAGTTCACTTGTTTATTTCTTACAGCATTAAAAAATGAATACTGTTGATTTGATTAAGCTCAAGACTTCAGAGCAAAGTAGAAGCAGATCTGTCGTTTCCCGCCTGCGACTTGGCAGCTCCATCGCCTTTGAACAGCTCCACCGGCTGACTCACGGTGAGGGACTCGAGGCAACAGCTGCTGGAAGCGTCAGCCGGCGACGCACACACACGCATGCACGCAAACTGAAACGACAGCGAGCTGCAGGGAAACCGACACGTAAACACACGGACACGCACCACGAGAGATACAACACACAGGTTCACAACAGCAGCGGTTTCACTCAAAACATGCTTTTATTCTGAAAGGTCAGACGGAGCCGCTCATTCTCCTCCAGGAAACCCACAGCTAACCTGCAATAAGATAAACACACACACACACACACACACACACACACACACACACACACAGCGTGTGCTCACAGACATATTAAAGACTGTAAGTATGAGAAATTCATTAAGCGGCGCTTCCCTCCCGCTGCCGTCTGGCTCCGCTACGTCTCAGAGTCTCACACTCATTCATTAACATGTTAATTAGAAAATTCATCAACACAAACAATGTAGATGAAAGGACAGCCCCCTGGTGTCCCTGCACAACAACACAGCCCTCGGTAACAGGAAGTCAGCGACACACGCTCATTACGCTCCACGTGCAGTGCGGCCGCACGCTGTTCCTCACATCATCACTGCAGGTTCTGCTCCGTCACATTTCACTGGCAGGTACTTAAAACTGGAGCGTGTGAACGAACTCGACCGTTTCCAACAGCAGCCGGCGAAGCACAAATGAGCATTTGTCCACTGAGTCCATATTTGTCCTGGTGACTGACAGGACGTCGGAGGCACAGGTTCTACGCGTGGGGCTGATGCTCATCTCCACAGCCCCCGTCGGCAGCAGCGCTCCCCTCCTCCGCCTGCCTGTATTAATAGTCTGCTGTCCAGTCAGTCAGGGCTCGGTGTGACCCAGTTACACGTAGGAGCATGTGGGCTGACGACCAGCAAACTTAACCTGAAAGTTCCCACTGTTTTTACAAGATCATCATTTTGTTGTTGGAGCTGGTGAGAATTTTATGAACGTAAACTGACTGAAACTGAAAAGAACTAAAATAAAAAACTCATAATAACACATGTATGAACACGTTGACTGAAATGCGACTGTACGACAAAGTTCAAAGGTCACGGCTGAAGTTTGACATCTTTGGCCTTTAAACCAACTGTGTCACTGACCTCTCTCCTCTATTCAAGTCTCTGTCTGCTCGATCTCTTTGACTTTGTGTGTTAAAACCAAGAAACTCAATCCTTGAACAGAAAACACGTCTACGTATCGTTTTGTGGAAACATTTCCAGACTCCTTGAACAAAGCAATCGGATCTGGAGCATTGTTGATGTTACGCAGATGGAAACAGGAGCGATATGAGAGGCCTGGTGGTGAGAGTGACCAGCTGCCGCCTCACTCCAAACATTATTCTTGTGATATGACCTGAAGAAGGACCCCAAAGCTGCAAGATTTAGATCCAGTACAAAGACCAAAATACCTTAAGAACAGATTTCCACCACGCTTTGTGTTGGGCCCAGAAATAAAAGCGTGAGGCGACCTTGGTCTGAAGCCTGGTCACAGCCCAGGGTTTCATGAAAGAAGAGCTTCTGGCCGCTTGCAGAGCTTTTCAGGCTCTGACAATAAGCTGCTGCCGGTGACAACAGCTCCCGCTGGTTCGTTCTATGCGCTCACTTTGAATAGTCTGAATTGAGCTTTGAATAAAAACGTTTGTTGGACGAATAAGAGGAAAAAGGCACCTGTCTCTGAAACCAAACCATCTGATGTGGACTGAAAGTCAAAACCTTCTCCACGTCCGGTTCCGACTGTGACTGCGCGACCGTGTCTCTAACGACACCACACTCCCCGCTGCAGCCACAACCCGCTGCCTGTGGCCAAAGAAGCCACAGTGTCTCATCTGAGCGTGAAACCGCCGTCCGCCGAGAGCGCAGGTGTTCGCTGTGGAGCTTCACGCTGATCAAACCCTAATTACCTGCAGCACTGGTGTTTTAGCAGCTCCCAGCTCTTCACTGGTCTGTTCCTCCGTGGCTTCCAAGCCGTTCCTTCTCACCAGAACCAATTTCCTGGTGGTCGACGGCTTGGGTCCTCTTCCAGAGGCTTCACATCCCACTAATTTGTATTTACACAGCGTTAGATGTGAGAATCCTGGAATGTGCCGTTGTTTAGAAATGGCTCCAAGGGACATTCCTGACTTGTGTAACGCTACCATCCTCTTTGTCAGATGTGCACTGACATTCCTGTTGCACTGTGTCGGTCCATGCAACAAGCGCTGGCACAGACGCTGCCAGCTGTAGGCAATTATGATGAGGGACAGGAAGTTCACAGGCCCGCCAAAGTAAGAGGGATTACGGAACATCGGCGCTGCTGGAAAAATGATTTACAAAATTAACACAGATGCTGCATCAAGCATCAAGAAAGATGTACAATTATTCACGAGCAAAACTATTTATAGGATTTATTTGAAGTAGAAAAAGTAAATGCAATTTTTGTGTAATTTAAGATTCAACTCCAGAAGAGATGAGAAAAAAAGTCTAAAATGAAAACTTTAATAAAGCGTGAGGACGAAAAATAGAGTAAAGGTAACAAGGTGCATAAGCTACAGCACACACACACACACACACACACACACACACACACACACACACACACACACACACACACACACACACACACTTTTCAGAAAGTAAATGAAATGTATTTTCAGCAGATGAAAGCTGGTGTTGTGGCTTCTCACTGCTACGACTGCGGGTCTAATGATGTTTACAGGTGCGGCTCCTGCTGCATGAGAGTCCACGCGCGCTCGCTCAGCCGGACGTGCATCGATCTCGACCCGGCAACTTCCTACAGCGCCAGCGAAAGGAGCTGGTGGAAGGAAACCCGCGGAGCCGACAACTATTTCTGGACTCAGCTGTCGCTCCGTGGTGACGGCGGCATCAAAGAGAGTCAGTGAGAGCGACGGCCGGGTCCTCGTGGATGGAGGACGGCTCCGTATCATTGGGCCCAACGCTGCTCACAGGCGGAGCCGCTCTCTGGCAGAAAGCAGCTCCTGTGGTGCAGGAGCCACCGTCCAGGAACGCAGCCGACACACGCATGCGACTGGAGGCCGTCAGTCAATATGGAGGCGGACGTTTTGAAATGTCACCAGGAATCAGCTCTCCACTTCCTCCAGCAGCTCAGCCAAATGTCAGCGCTAACGCTGGAAGCTGTGGAAGCTGTGGCGGGTCCGGTGTGAAACCTGGTCCCGGGCTTCATTTCTCCACCGTGAGAAGAGGACGAGTGGAGCACGCGTCGCTCTGACGAAGCGCAGGCTGCGGTGACATTTGTAAAAGCACAGCCAGTGCTGGTCAGCCTTAATGTCAGCCTGATAAACTGCAACAGGACAATAAATGACCGGCGCAGATAAAAGAGACGCGGGCCCTTAAATGTCCACGCCACCGGCTCTGTGAGCGGATGATGCGTCTCTGATGCAGACTCACAAACAGAGGCGAGCGACAACAAACCGACAGCGCGGCTGCAGCCTGCTCCCCCCAGGAACAGACCCCTGCTCCCCCCAGGAACAGACCCCTGCTCCCCCCAGGAACAGACCCCTGCTCCCCCCAGGAACAAACCCCTGCTCCCCCCAGGAACAGACCCCTGCTCCCCCCAGGAACAGAACCCTGGCTGCAGCAACGGACCCCTGGCTGCAGCCTGCTGGGCCCAGCGGCACCGCCCTGCATGGGTCTGTGCAGAGCCGATGGACACAAGGTCCCCGTCAGCTTCAACATGAAGCAGAGTAAAGCTAACGTGAACGTCAACTCAACCAGATACAGGAAAACACAACAGAGAGAGGAGGACACTTAATTTCTCAGTTAATCTCAACCTTTAAAGAGTCTGTACATGATCATCAAAATGATTGTTATTATAAACTATATGAAAAGTGGAATAGTTGCTCCAGTGAATCACCAGGAAATAAATACGACAGCGTTCTATAAAACGAGCCAAAGACAAAAGTCGCACCAGGAATCCATCATCTCCCTCATGATTGTTTTCTAAATTGAAACGATTGTGAAGCTCAAACGTGCTTAAAGTAATTATTTATCGTATTTGGGAGGTGAGAGCAACAGACGTCAGCAGCGTTTCCGTCTCTGATCTGACTCAAGTCGCAGACGAACCCCAGTGTTTGTGAGCTGCTAAATGTGAGAGGTTCTGGGGAGAAACTGGACTTTAAGGATCCACTCACTGCGCTCTGACCCGTTTAGAAGCAGGTGCCGTAGAAGCTTCACAGTCGTCTGGGGCAACATTTAAATTAACATTCTGTGAACTAATTATGTGGCTTCTTCAGAAGATGATTCATTTAAGTTGTTTAGAGGCTGAATATTTATAGAAGGGCTTATTTTTAGTTTTTAATTATTTTGCCTGACCTTATAGAAATCTGTTCTTACTCTGAGGCGAGAGATTTGTCAAACTAAATGAAATAAAGCTTCTGTGTCGGGTAAACGCTTTCTCCAGGGGTAAAAACTGCAGGAAAGCAACGAGAACCGTAATCCCAGTCTGAGTGAATAGATGGAATCTAATGTAGGATTTGAGTGACTTTGACTTTGCAGCAGCAACAAGCTTATCAAATAAAAAAGCAGGCTTTCACGACTTTCACAAAGCAATTCTGTTGACTTCACGGAGGAAAAGGGGCGAAAATATCTTTATTCCCAGATAAACATAAATACACGGCGTGCGCCTCGGCCTCTGGGTTCGATATCAACGGGAGCAGAGATCAAGGCGTCTGACGGATTAGTGGAGTTATGAATCCAGCGAGCAGCTTGGGACCTCGCTGACAGAAGGTCAGTGCAACAACCGTCGGCTCCAAAAACACAGGATCTCACGCCACAAACCCAGCAAACGCACGTTAAATGTGTGATGTTTACAGTGAAGGAAAGAACAAATGAGCCCCTGCACAAACACCTCTAACGCCTCAGCAGTGGTTTGATTGACAGGAGGCCTCATTTACAGCACGTCAGCTCAGAGACGCCCACAGAGACATTCATTCACTCTCAAATCGACTTTCCAATATTTCAGGGATTTATCAGCTGAACTGTGGCGAGTGTCACCGACGCGAGCGCGATCAGAGCCGTGAGCTCAGCGTCCGTGGGCGTCTCTGTGGGCGCTTTTTACTGTCACTCAGTCGATGGAGACGCACAACATGTAAATAAAATCTACAGTACGCGTTAAAAGACGCTCAGCAGTTATTAGTTTCTCTCATTTCTCTCACATTTAAACATATTTGGTTTTTGGTTTCATATGATATTATAACAAGTTTGTCTGAAAGCACAACAGTGGTTTTATAATGTTTATTATGAATTTTATTGCCAATCTTGGAGAAGACTCATCATTGATCTAGAAGTCGGTACTTTTAACAAGTTTTCTTACAACAATGGCCACAAAGCTCAGATTTGCTGAATCAGTTTGCAGCAGAGTTCGTGCAGAGTTCAGCTCTGAGACGTGAACCGGCAACAAGTTATCAAATGATTCTCCTTGGAACAAAACCAAAAAAGTATTGAGCAAACAGCAAAACGTCCTTGACGCGCATCACATCAGCCTGAACATCGCCTCAGAACTGCGTTGGTCCGGCCACTGTTTCCTCCCATCACTCAAAGCGCTCACAGCCTGTGGTCGGGCTTCGCAGCTGGGGCTCAGATCAGCAGATTTCCAGTAAGAAATCATGTGCTCCCTGAAGTGATTTCATATGTAATTGCTTTTATTGACTTGGCAGCTACAAACTGGCAGTCGCCCTCATCGGTTATTGAGCAAACGCACCAGGCATGAGAGAGAGGGGAAGAGTCGAACAACGGAGCGTCAGCAGCCGCTGACGGCAGGACTGGAAGCTGGATCTGAAACTGAGCCCTCGACACGTTCCAAGCTTTGAATCACTGAACCTACACCTTCACTTCATGCATCCCGCTGCTGTAACACACCAGAGGAAACGGTGACCGAGGAGGGACACACTGAACATTTCTGAACATGTAAAATACCTTAAAGTCCACACAACGGAGCGCTGAGTGTTTACCAATGGATGGCTGTCGCCATGGCAACACAGCGACCCGTGTGGATGTGGGTTCGACCGACGGACGCCGGCTGCGTCATCTCCAACCGGACGGCACCGAACAGCTGATGTTGGACTGTTAGAACGAAGCTCAGGACGGTTCCTGACTGTGGGTGAGAAGGTTTTGATCTCCACTCATTTACTTCCAACTACAGAGACATTGAGGAGCAGCTGCATCACTGACAAAGGCAGGTTTATCTCATCAACGCGTTTCTTAATTAGGAATAATAAAAGTGATTCATATTAGAAAAGCCGTCACCGCTTCACATGCACCAACTGACTCCATCACACACAGACGCTGCCGGAGACGCGAGTTGAAAGGACGTCTTGTTGGCCGTCGTTTTCAGCAATTACTTCAAGAAGCAACGGAAGAACATTTCTACAAAAACATCCCAATGCTTTTGTCATCGGCGTGATTTCAGCGTCTGCTGTTTCGGATGAGAGGACGCTGAGGAGTCGGACACGCAAGTGGAGAGACTCCCACCATGACATACACACATGCTCACGCACACACACACGCACACACACACACGCACACGCACACGCACACGCACACGCACACGCACACACACACGCACACACACACGCACACACACACACACGCACACGCTCTCACACACACACACACACACACACACACACACAGCTTGTCGGCAGCCTGTCACGGGGGGAACATCTGTGACACTGTTGTGGTCACAGTTATTCTCAGACTTCAATCTTCTTCCATATTTTTCCAACAAGTTCCCATAAATAAAAGCAGCGCCCACTCTGAAATGCAGATTGCGAGCTGTCAGTGCGTATTATGCCGACACTGTGTTTCTCCATTAGAAGCCAGAGTATGTGACATATTCCCCATATTCCCATAAACTTTGTTTTTCTTCATCAAATCCACGCTGAAAAACGCTCCGCTTTGTTTGGGCAACTGAAACAACACTGACTGCGGTTCACAGCTTGGACAGTTTGGTTTCCACTCTGTGCGAGTTTAAAATCATTTTGGTTGGAAAATTGGACCAGGAATTTATCCCACATCCCGACCAGAACATCCCAGTTCTGAACTCTGGATTTGATTATTTCCAAACTAGACGTGATGATCAAACCAGTTTAGTACGTCTTGTTTCTACTGGTCCAAATTGAAGAGCACACATTCACGGTTCTGGACTTCTTCAGGTTATTATGCAGCTTTGGATGCAGAGACACCTGCCCGGTTCTGGTGCTGCAGCAGAGATGCGCCACTCCGACTGATTGGAGGGCGGCTCCAATCACGCTGCAGACGTCTTCATCAGGTCTTTGAAGTGCAGCCTAATTGTGGGGTTTGATGGAGGCTGTGATCAGAGACGCAGCGTTCCTCTTCAGCGCGCCGCTGTCGGTTCTGTTACAGTTTACGGGTCGAGACTGGGCCAGGTTCAGAAAAGACCTTTGCTTATTATGGGACCAGGTTCTGCAGGAAAGTCCGACACAGAGGATTATCTGGAGCTTCTTGCTAAGTGATGCCCTCCAACCTGAGGTGCCCATTGAACGGAACAGCGAGCAGGATTAAAGTCCAGCAGCGCTGACCCGGCCCGTCCAGACCCAGCGGGCCTCTCCTGGCTGCGGTGCGGTGCTTAGAGGCCGAGCCGCCCCTCAACGCGCCGTTTACCACAGGAGCGCTGGCTGTAACTCATCGGCCGGCCTCTCTGAACCCCCCCCCCCCCCCCCCCTCCTCCCCCACAGCTTTCTTTCCTTAACAAGGTCAGAAGGCAGCGGAGGAGAAGATGTTTGTCATGTGGCTGTCATGGCGCAGAAGCTAAACATGCTTTGGTGCGTGTGTGTGTGTGTGTGTGTTTCTGCAAATATGGAAAACCTATTGTGGTCGAGGATGTAAAGATGAGCTCATGGTGAACGGGGGTCTGTGCTCATGTTGTGTGGTTACGTTTAAGGCTCCTCTCAAAGCAGCGCTGATGCTGATGCTCGTCTTCGTCCTCGTCCTCATCGTCACGCTGTCTGAGCTCCGGGCGGCTCTGAAGCCTCGAGGCCCCATGGAACGTGTGCAGGACGAGCCCTCGGCTGAGGAGAGGCCTGATGATGGAGCGTGAAGCAACACAAACGCCGCCTCCTGTTGTTTGCTGGTGTTAGCGGCGGCGCCAGTGGCCTCCACTGTTTCTGGGGCGCTTTCCGTTCTTCAGCTGGCGTCTCGTGTCTCCTGCTTCCTGGTCTCACGTGAAAACCACGCGTTCTCCCCTGAAACACGCAGCGTCTCTGTTCCACACACTCCGAGTGCACGTAAAACGCCACTGCGACAATGTCAGCGTCTGCACCTGCACTCACACACCAGTGAAAGCTGCCGTCCCGTCTGTGGCCGCGCAGAGAGAAACGCAGATGAACACATGAATGAATGTGATGTTTGAGTCGTCTGTGTTCAAACACGCAGCTCCACGGACGCGTTCGGGGCCGTCGCAGGACGTAAGTGGAACACCTGCACAGGCAAACGCTGTGTAATTGCTGGAGATCTTTGTAATGGTGGCATTTGCTGCTAACCTGCGCAGATGGAGAACACGGAGGTTAGGCCGGCTGCAAAAGGAGGGCTGAGCGTCTAATGGACCATAAAATGGCAAGTGCATTCAAAAACCCATTAGGTTTGTGAACCCGGTGCTGTTATTGTGCTGGGAATGATCGGGGCTGGAGGAGTCGGGCTTGCAGGACTTAGATGAGATCAGAAGGAGGAGGAACGTGGGTCTGAGCCGAGCGTCATCTTTAGCCTTCGCTTGGTTACAAACTACCGCGTGTGGAATTAGATGGAGTTGACATTTAGCAACTGTACAACACGGGATTAGGAGCAGCACTGCTCCCACACTCCCCCTCGCACTCTCTCTCCCCCACAGGCCGGCGGGCGAGCGAGGTTTGTTGTTCACAGGTTTTCAGATTCTCCTGATGCCCAGGAACAGGAGCGTTTATGTTGTCTCTCCCGTTGATGTCAGAGCACAGTCAGGTGTAGTGGACAAAGCTGCAGCAGCTCCAGGTCTCCGTTCCTGCGACTCGTCTGGTCGCTCTCCATTTACACGCAGGGCGTGATCTTCTCCAAACAGCTGTCTGCTGGTGTCAGGCTGGTGGCTGCGCTGGCTGCAGGCATGGGAGAAGGCTTAGCTAGACAAAACAGAGACTCAGCCTGCATTAGGCTCAGTCCCGTCAATGGACTGGGCCCAAATCCTACACAGCGCGCACGCACGTGCACGCACACACACTCGCACGCACGCACGCACGCACACACATACAAACACACACATGCACACACACACACACGCACGCACACGCACGCACACGGACGCGCGCACACACACACACACGCACACACGCACGCACACACACACACATGCATACACGCGCACACACACACACAAACGTGCGCACGCACGCACGCACACACACACACACTGCAGGGCTGTGAGCGCTTCACACACACATGGATTCACAGGAACATTCTCTCTCCTCTTGGCTCAGTCCCCCCTTGTACAAGCTCTGGTTGCTAAGGGCAACGCCCGCACGAGGGGGTAAACTTTGTTTTGTGCAGAGTCACACAAATTTACAGTAATTATGCATACGCAAACA